>NC_057808.1:42724715-42744058 GCF_018294505.1 Triticum aestivum
TTCCCCACTCGCACTGCCACTAGGCTCGTCTGGCTACTCTGCTCATACCCGTGAGCTTGGCGCAATGCCCACAAGGAAAATGGAGTCAGCTGGCCCCAGCGCCAAGAAGATGAGGCTCCTGCCAGCGACGACGCCGGTTGTAGATCCCGCACCCGGCAGCGCGGGAGAAGTAGCGAGCCCCCCACCCGGATCTGAGGAACCGATAGAATCTCCGGTGGACCGCATCAACAATCTCCCGGACGTCATCCTTGAGGAGATCGATTTCCACCTCGATCATATTGTCGTAGTGCTTAGGCGAAGCCCTGCGTCGGTAACTTCATCATCACCGTCACCACGCCGTCGTGCTGACGAAACTCTCGCTCAGCCTCCGCTGGATCTAGAGTTCGAGGGATGTCACTGAGCTGAACGTGTGCAGATCGCGGAGGTGTCGTGTGTTCAGTACTTGATCGGTTGGATCGCGAAGACGTTCGACTACATCAACCGCGTTACTTAACGCTTCCGCTTTCGGTCTACGAGGGTACGTGGACACACTCTCCCCGCTCGTTGCTATGCTTCTCCTAGATAGATCTTGCGTGATCGTAGGCAAATGTTTTGAAATACTACGTTCCCCAACAGTGGCATCCGAGCCAGGTCTATCCGTAGATGTTATATGCACAAGTAGAACACAAAGAGTTGTGGGCGATAATAGTCATACTGCTTACCAGCATGTCATACTTTGATTCGGAGGTATTGTTGGATGAAGCGGCCTAGACCGACATTACATGATCGCGTTCATGAGACTGGTTCTACCGCCGTGCTTCGCACACAGGTGGCTAGTGGGTGTCTATTTCTCCAACTTTAGTTGAATCGAGTGTGACTACGCCCGGTCCTTGTTGAAGGTTAAAACAGCACACTTGACAAAAAATCATTGTGGTTTTGATGCGTAGGTTAGAACGGTTTTTGCTAAGCCCGTAGCAGCCACATAAAACTTGCAACAACAAAGTAGAGGACGTCTAACTTGTTTTTGCAGGGCATGTTGTGATGTGATATGGTCAAGACATGATGAGATATAAATTGTTGTATGAGATGATCATGTTTTGTTAAAGTTATCGACAACTGGCAGGAGCCTTATGGTTGTCTCTTTATTGCATAAGATGCAAGCGCCATATAATTGCTTTACTTTATCGCTATGTGATAGCAATAGTTGCAAAAGCAATAGTTGGCGAGACGACCATGTGATGACACGTTGATAGAGATCAAGATGATGTAGATCATGGTGTCATGCCGGTGACGATGGAGATCAAAGGCACAAGATGATGATGGCCATATCATGTCACATATTTTGATTGCATGTGATGTTTATCTTTTATATATCTTATTTTGCTTAGTACGGTGGTAGCATTATAAGATGATCCCTCACTAAATTTCAAGGTATAAGTGTTCTCCCTGAGTATGCATCGTTGCGACAGTTCTTCGTGCTGAGACACCACGTGATGATCGGGTGTGATAAGCTCTACGTTCACATACAACGGGTGCAAACCAGTTTTACACACGCAGAATACTCGGGCTAAACTTGATGAGCCTAGCATATGCAGATATGGCCTCGGAACACTGGGATCGAACGATCGAATGTGAATCATATAGTAGATATGATCAACATAGTGATGTTCACCATTGAAAACTACTCCATCTCACGTGATGATCGGACATGGTTTAGTTGATTTGGATCACGTGATCATTTAGATGACTAGAGGGATGTCTATCTAACTGGGAGTTCTTAAGTAATATGATTAATTGAACATTAATTTATCATGAACTTAGTCCTGATAGTATTTGCATAACTTGTTGTAGATCAATAGCTCGCGATGTAGCTCCCCGTTTATTTTGATATGTTCCTAGAGAAAAATAAGTGGAAAGATGATAGTATCAATGATGCGGACTTGGTCCGTGATCTAAGGATTATCCTCATTGCTGCATAGAAGAATTATGTTCTTGATGCACCGCTAAGTGACAGACCTATTGCAGGAGCAGATGTAGACGTTATGAACGTTTGACAAGCTCGGTATAATGATTACTTGATAGTTTAGTGCACCATGTTTTACGGCTTAGAACCAGGACTTCAAAAATGTTTTGAACGACATGGAGCATATGAGATGTTCCAAGAGTTGAAATTTGTATTTCAGACTCATGCCTGTGTTAAGAGGTATGAGACCTCTGACAAGTACTTTGCCTACAAGATGGAGGAGAATAGCTCAACCAGTGAGCATGTGCTCAGAATATCTGAGTACTACAATCACTTGAATCAAGTGGGAGTTAATCTTCCAGATAAGATAGTGATTGATAGAGTTCTTTAGTCACTATCACCAAGTTACTAGAACTTCATGATGAACTAAAATATGCAAGGGATAACAGAAACAATTCCCAAGCTCTTCGCGATGCTGAAATAGGCGAAGTAGAAATCAAAAGCATCAGGTGTTGATGGTTGACAAGACCACTAGTTTCAAGTAAAAGGGCAAAGGAAAGAAAGGGAACTTCAATAAGAATGGCAAGCAAGTTGCCACTCCTGTGAAGAAGCCCAAAGCTAGAGCTAAGCCTGAAACTGAGTGCTTCTACTGCAAAGGAAACGGTCACTAGAAGTGGAACTGCCCTAGATACTTGGCGGATAAGAAGTATGGCAAAGTGAACAAAGGTATATTTGATATACATGTTATTGATGTGTACTTTACTAGTGTTTATAGCAACCCCTTGGTATTTGATACTAGTTCACTTGCTAAGAGTAGTAACTCGAAACATGAGTTGCAAAATAAACAGAGACTAGTTAAGGACGAGGTGACGATGTATGTTGGAAATGATTCCAAGGTCGATAAGATCACCATCGCACACTCCTTTTACCTTTGGGATTAGTGTTGAACCTAAAATAAATGTTATTTGGTGTGTGCGTTGAGCATGAATATGATTGGATCATGTTTATTCCAATACGGTTATTCATTTAAGTCAAAGAATAATTGTTGTTCTGTTTACATGAATAAAACCTTCTATGGTCATACACTTAATATAAATGGTTTATTGAATCTCGATCGTAGTGATACAAATAATATTGATGCCAAAAGATACAAAGTTGATAATGAAAGTGCAACATACATGTGGCACTGGCGTTTAGGTCATATTGGTGTAAAGCGCATGAAGAAACTTGATGTCTACTATGCAACCTTCTTCTTGTAGACGTTGTTGGACCTCCAAGTGCAGAGGTTTGTAGGACAGTAGCAAATTTCCCTCAAGTGGATGACCTAAGGTTTATCAATCCGTGGGAGGCATAGGATGAAGATGGTCTCTCTCAAGCAACCCTGCAACCAAATAACAAAGAGTCTCTTGTGTCCCCAACACACCCAATACAATGGTAAATTGTATAGGTGCACTAGTTCGGCGAAGAGATGGTGATACAAGTGCAATATGGATGGTACATCACTACAAAAAAAAGACACATCCGTGACATTTTGGGTCGAACGAAATTTTTTCTGTCATACTTATGACACTTCTATGACAATAATTGTGACAAAACACGGTATCATCATAGATGTGGTGGGGTCCTACTTCTATGACAAAAAATCATGACAAAAAATGGGCTTTTCGTCCTAGGCGGGCCGGAGACGCAGCTGCATGACATTCTTTGAGCCGTCCATGACGGGAAAAAACCGTGGTAGAAGCAAGGGCGAGGAAAATATCGGGGTCTTTCCGGTTACGTGGGTGGTCGGGGCCGAGCGATGCGCGTTTCTCTCATACATGCACGCGCGTGGGTGCGAGGCGTTGGGCTCTAACTGAATCCGAGCGAGGCGTTGGGCTCTAACTGAACCCGAGCGATTGCACTGCGGGCTACGCGTTACTGAACCCGAGCGATTGATCGATGGCTATTAACTGAACCCGAACGAGCGATTCCTTCGCTACTGCTGCTAACTGAAGCCGATCGATGCTGCCTCTGGATAAATAGTGAGCGTTGCTGGGGGGTTGGATGAACAGTTCCCAGTGGGGGTGGATGAACAGGACCCCGTGGTGTTGCCTCTGGATGAACAGTGAGCGTTGCTGGGGGGTTTGGATGAACAGTTCCCAGTGGGGGTGGATGAACAGGACCCCGTGGTGTTGCCTCTGGATGAACAGGACCCCGATCGATCGAGCCGGTTGGGGCTGGATGAACAGGACCCCGTGGAGGGCTGGAAGAACAGTAGATGGTGGGGGCTGGATGAACAGTAGACCGTGGAGGGGTGGTTGAACAAGAGCCTGTGGAGACGGCTGGTTGAACAGTAGCCGGTGGAGTAGCGCGCGGTGGAGGCTGGATGAACAGGAGCCCGTGGATGAACAGTCGCAGGTGGAGGCTGCAGGAGGTCGACGGTGGATGAACAGTAGCCCGTGGAGGCTGGAGGGGGTAGACGGTGGAGATGAACAGTATCCCGTGGAGTCCCGTTTTGTGGTACGCCACACCCCTCCCGATGAACAGGACCCCCGTTTCAACCGTAGCGCTCCAACACAAGTCCGTTTCCACCATTTTGTGGTACGCCACACCCCTCCCGATCAACAGGACCCCCACTTCGACCTTAGGAGATCTGTTTCCTCCGTTTTGCGGTACGCCACACCCCTCCCGATGAACAGGATCCTGTTTCGACCGTGGCCGGTCAGACACAAGGCCGTTTCCTCTGTTCTGCGGTATGCCAGGCCTCGTTTCCATCGGTTGTTCCGTCCAAGCCGGTTGGCTCCCACACGTTCTGTTGCCTCCCGATGAACACGGCGCATTCTGTTGCCTCCCCATGAACACGACGACGCAGTTTCTCCGATCCGACCCAGCCATGTACACGAGCCCTGGTCGTACGTATGCGCGAGTAGACATTCGAGACCCCGCCCGTATGTACGTATGTGGCCATATTTTCTTTCTTGCACACTGGCCACTGTACGTACGTGTACATGCTACATGCGGGCCTCAACTATGACACGTGCACGCTCTACATCGACTAGTATGTACGTACACGTTCGCGACCAGAATGCCAACGCTACGTACGCTTCGACCAGGTGGGTCACGACTGTCAGGCACTTCCTTGCATGCGAAGATATAGCTGGTGGGTCCCAGCAGTCAGGGGGGCGAATCGTTTTTTTTGCCCGGACGCACTTCCTTGCGTGCGAAGATGTAGCTGGTGGGTCCCAGCAGTCAGGGGGAAACGTTTTCTTCGTGAAATACGGTGGCCCGTCCGGTGGGTCCCTGCTGTCAGATGCAGGAATAATTATTTTGCGAGTAATAAGGAGGCACTTCCTTGCGGCTGTCGTGGACCCAGCTGTCAGCCTCTCCACGTATAGTACTCTTCCGATGGAAGTCAGTCGTTGACCACATTGACCACGCCGCACCGAGAGCACCAAGGCGGTGGACGACGGCGAGGCCTAGGAAGGGGACGACGCGGCAGTGGATGCCCACGCGTAGAGGAGTATGAGGGTTCACTGGTTCGCTGCAGTGTGAGGCTGCCGTCGCCGCAGAATAACAGGGGGTGTGGGTGAGTAGAGGGATGGCCTGGCCAGCGGTGGGAGTAGTAGGGGGCGGTGAGGCGTCTGCCGCATCGCAGCCGGACACGGGAGGCAGGAGCACGAGGCACGACCGACGCTGGTTTGGGGGGCTGGAGCAAGAAGACCAGAGGTTGAAGAAGCATCGTTGGATGGACATCGTATGGTCACTGGAGCTAGAATCGTGCATATTGACTAAGTTGACAAAGCACTCCGTCCCCATCAACTTAGTAGGCCCACAAGTCAGCCTGCCACTATACTGGGTCCCAGCTACCAGGGGGAGTATTCATTTTTTTGTGCGTAATAAGGGGCACTTCCTTGCGTGCGAAGATATGGCTGGTGGGTCCGAGCTGTCAGCGGCGGTAACTTTTTTTCACGAAATACAGAGGCCCTTCCGGTGGGTCCCACATGTCAGGTGGAGGAATCATTATTTTGCGCGTAATAAGGAGGCATTTCCTTGAGTGCGGCCGTGGACCCAGCTGTCAGCCTCTCCACGTACAGTCCACTTCAGATGCATGTCGGTCGTTGACCACGTTGACCAGGCCGCGCCGAGAGCACCAGGGCGGTGGACGACGGCGAGGCCTACGAAGGGAACGACACGGAGCCAGGGAAGACTCGGCAGTTGTTTCCCACGCGGAGGGGAGTACGACTTTACGAGGGTTTACTGGTTCATCTGCCGTCGCCGGAGAATAACAGCAGGTGCGGGTGAGTAGAGGGATGGCTAGGCCAGCGATGGGAGTACGGTGGGGCGGTGAGGCCTGCGCGGCAGCATAGCCGTCCGCGGGAGGAGGGAGCAGGCAGTCCCGCCGACGCTTGTTTGAGCGGCTGGAGCAGGAAAAGCAGAGATTGAAGAAGCACGACAGCCGTTGGATGGACATCCAACGGTCACTGCTCTCGTGTGCATTATTTCTAATAATGTACAGCCCATTTTCTAATTCTTAAGAATTTTTTTGGAGCCCATCTTCTTTTGTTAGCATTACACCCCATATTGTGGCCACGGTTAAAAAGTATACGAATTTTTGCATATTTCGGTGTGGTCAACTGTTTTGAATCCCGAAATATCGATTCACATTCAAACTATTTTGAAAAATATTTTATATAAATATAAAATCCAAATAATTGTCCACGCATAAAAATCAATGGAACCTAAAATCTTGTAATAAAAAAATTGAAACTAATTCCCGGTTTGATGTGTTTTAAAAATGTACAACCCTTTTCTGGGCAAACCGAATGAAACTCTCCTCGTCTTGATAGATTTGCAGCCCAGCGGGGCTGATAAAGCAAGTAGGCCTCGTTTGGGTATTTCTTTAAAAAAAATAGGACTGGGCTAGCCATTTTCAGCAAGAAAAAAACACAATTGGGCTCATGATGTGGTAAACATAAATAAAACCCTGGCTAGACGGGCCACAGCCCCCGCACAGCCTCGTTGTTACCCTGATCCGTCGCTAAAACTAGTATAAATAACAACTGCTTGTTCCTCAAAAAAGAAAAAACTGCGCGACCTGCTGGGTCCCTGGTGTCAGCCGCTCGTAGTGTAGTTCTCTCGTTTATTGACTACGTTGACAATGGCGTGAGCCCCAGATGTCCAACCATTAGGAGGAACTATATTTTTGGGCTTGTAATATAGAGGCACTTGCTTGCGTACTGCCATGACGCTGGTGGGTCCCTACTATCATCCTCTCCACGTATAGTCATCTCCTTGTTCCTCTCAGTTGTTGACGACATTGACAACGCAAGAGGGCGGTGCACCGCGCACGGCGAGCGAACCAAGGCCGCAAGGCGGAGGACGGCGGCGAGGCCTCGAACGGAACGAACAGGAGTCGTGGAAGATGCGCCGGTCCAGTCGCAGGCGGAGGGGAGTACGAGGGTTGACTGGTTCGGGTGCGGGTGCGTGTTGGGGCTGACGTCGTCGGAGAATAACAGGACGTGTGGGGGAATAGAGGGAGGGACTAGACAATGTTGGAGGGTACGTACGGTAGGGCGGCGGAGGCGCATCCAGCCATGGGAGGTGGGAGCAGGCGGAGCCGACAGGGTGGTTTGGTTTGGGTGGCTGGAGGAAGAAGAAGATAAGAGATAGAAGATACACGACAGATGTTGGATGTCAATCCAACGGCTGGTAGGCAGAATCGTTTGTTGACTGGCTAGTAAGTCGACACCACCTTGGATAGGCTATTTCCTCGCGGTTCCCAAATGTCAGAATCCAAATCTGTCACGGTCATGCAGCCTTTCCTATGAAAATTTACATCCCATTTGATGTGCTAGTTCGAAATAAGTTTGTGGGTGCTGGTGGGGGCTAATCACTTGGCTTATGTAATGCACAGTGAGCTCAAGCAGCCGGCGAGAGTGATGTTATTTCCCTTGGTTGGGATTTGTTAGTTGTTACAATATTTCACTCTAAATTAAACGACTGGCAAGCCATTTGCCTTGCTTCAAAGAAAATATGACAGTCACAGCCGAGTTGGAAAGGGCAAGAACATCTAACTCCAGCTTACAAACTGTACAAAAGCACGAGGGTTAATTGTTCATCAGGTTTACAAAAAACCCAGGTTGAAAAGGGCAACAACATCTAACGTCAGCACTATTTTCGGCAGTCACAGTCAAATGGATCGGTCAGGTCCATAGAATGAACATCCTGGGTCGTAAAATTTACTGGATTATGACCACAATATGTTGTAAATAGAAGCCCGGCACGTTCAGAAGCTCTTTTGCCCACCTGAAACTCCTTTTTTTGCTCTTCCACATACCCATCCGTCAAAACCATGCTGCTGATAAACTTAAGCCTGATGGACAATAGTAACCTCGCATTCAGCAAGAAGAATGTGACAAATCTAGTGTTTGCACGGTTGGCTACATATCGTTCTAGCGTTATTGTCTTTAATCGAATCTCATGAGAAGTGAGAAAATCCCGATGCTTACGAATCCACCGATTGGTTATAACTTTCTTACCCCGTCCTGTTGCCTAAATAGACATGAAGATTGAAAACAGTTAAGGTCTAAAAAAAGAGTGTCAAAAGAGCAACAGCTGAACGGTTAATTCTAGGACACTATATGCGGGCTTCCAATGTGCGTGAAATTATCACCTTTATATACAACTTCTCCGGACATGGAAACCATTGTAGCAAGCCAATAATCTTATTCAGATCAAAACTATTCATTTGGATATATAAGATCTTGACAGAATCCAACACCATTGATAGGCCATCCATGAAGAAACTCTTCATTGAGCATAGAACATAATATTAGTACAAAATGTGTACTCCAAGATGACATATAACTTATGCACAGAAATTTAAAATGCAGCTTATGGTTACAAGTGTAGATGGTAATGTAAAGTACCTGAAGAACTATGGAGCCAAACACCATATTGAAATGAGCACAGAGATCATGTATTACACCCAAGGTCTCCAGTTTAGGCGCAGAGAGGACGGTTATTTGCGACGGTGAATAACTAGAATCAAGGATCAACCTTTGAAGTGAAGGGGCATCTTGGATGATGAGCTGCCTTCCGTCAAAACAAATTCCAATTCTTACAAGGTTAGGCGACTTTATTTGGAGACAACCGATTCTAACTGTGAAAACAAGCACCAAGCACTCCAGGGCAGGGCAATTGGAGTGGATGATGCTGTGCAATGAGGCCTCTGATATACAAACCCGCACAAGTGAAAGTTTCTTGAGAAATGGGAGTCGAAGGTTTAGTATCAGATTGTCTGGTAGGTTGCACAGTGCAAAGGTGGCGGTGTGGAGAGAGGAGGAAAACCGCGAGATGGACATCGGTGCTGAGGGCACAGGTAGATGGCATTCGGTATCTGGTAGGTGATTTCTAGGGGAATAGTAGAACTCAAGCAGCTGTAGTTCTGTGATTCAGGGGATTTCAGCCAGGCATCTACCGTTTAGGGCATGGTATGCTTGCTCAGGTAGCATGACGGGATGTAGAGGCTTTGAACGGAGCCCTGGTAGGAGGAGGTGATGGCTCTGGGGATTTCAAAATCATTGAAGAGAGATAGGTGACAACAGTCGAGATTAAGGGGCACGGCGTGCCATAGAGGGCGCCACCGAATTGAGAGGACTTGGGTGCGGCAGCAATCCTTGGTGGGGAGAAGCGAGATGATCTCCCCAAGGACGGCGTCCGGGAGATCGCTGATGTGGTCCACCCGAGATTCTACGAGTTCCTGCGATCCGGTGGGGGCGGGGTCGCCGCTTCTCCCCGCGCTGCCCGGTGCGGGATCTACAACAGGCGTCGCCGCTGGCGGGAGCCTCATCTTCTTGGCGCTGGGGTCAGCCGACTCCATTTTCCTCGAGGGCGTTGCGTCGTGCTCACGGATTTGAGCAGAGTAACGAATGACGAACCTAGTGTAGTGTGAGTGAAGAAGAAGGGGAGCTGGGGTTTTTCTGTAGTAGTGAGGAAGAAGGGGAGCTGGGGTTTTCTGTAGGAGTGAGGTGAGGAATTTGGGGGTACGAGTGGAGCGAGCTGACATGAGGTGGGTGGGAGTGAGGAGGAAGAAGAACACCCAGGTTTTTTTGGGGGGCGGTGTGCTGGGTGTGGGTAGCACCTCTCATTCAGTAAATATATGGACTTTTGAATTGATTTTACTATTTACTAGGGTGGATGGGTTGTTTTGTCTTGGGCCGAGAGAAACAATTACTACTAGTACAGTGGAGACACTCTATAGCTACCCAGAAAAACAATTACTACTAGTACAGTGGATACAATACCGCTTCTGGCTCCTCCTAGGTCATCGAAACGTCTCCCTCTACTGAATGTCGTTATACTTTTGTTCACCAACATGCGGCCCATGCAGCGCGCGGGCCCAAATGCCATCCACCAAATTAGAAGGCAGTATGCAGGCAGAGAGTCACCCCGGTCGTAGCGCGGCAATAATGAGCCGTCGTATCACAAAACCCCACCTCCCGGCAGTCTAAGTTTGACGGACGAAGCAACCATCATTTCACTCTTCGCTGAATCCCCTTCTCCCTCACCATCTTCAAGAAAGGCAACACTCGCATTTGCCACTGTTCTTCTCTCCCAATGAAGGGAAGGTAAGAGGATCCGTGATGTTGGTATATTTTCGTTCAGAGAAAAAAAAGAACTTTTGCAAAGCAGTAACCGATATTCACTCTCTTTTTTGTTTCATTGTCATTGCGATTGTGTTCTCCTTTCAGTGGTCTCCTAGTATTCGTCAGTTTCATGATGGACCAAGGAGAACCAGGCAAAGATCTGCCGATATTGGAGCAGACGCAGGAGGCTGATCCCCACGAGACAGAGAGCTCCAAGAAGATGGAGGCAGCCACCGAGCCGACCCCAGATACGCTCACGGCCACTACTAAGATGGTCAACGCCCCATTTGAGGTTACAGCCCCTGTGGCACTGCAGGATCAGTTTTCCCCCTTCGAGGATGTGTCCCCCCCCACTGAGCTGCCCAAGGTGATTTTCTTCTTTGCCGATCTCGATTGTGGTTTTTCATCTAAGTATGTGGTGATGAACAATGCAAAATTTTATTAGCTTCGATGCCATGCTATACATAGTGGTTTAAATAACTTGTGTTTCTTATACTAGAAAGTAATTCAGAATTTGTTTCTGTTTCAATTAGAGCCCTGATGCAGACAAGGATTGTGTGGTTGTACATGTCACTCGCTATGAGGCGGATGACCTGAATATACGCACTGGGAAAACAGAGTTTTTAGGCTGTTGGATCCTGGAAGCCGTTTGCGCTTATACCAATGAAGATTTGTATTCCAGCCTCACTGTTGTCAGGCGTGTTGTCCAGGGTGTACTGAAGCACAAGTAGTTCAAAGCTACTCCTTCGTTTGTGAGGCATACTGTTCTTGTCAAGCTTACGCAGGAAGATGACGTGGCATGCCTCCACAAACAAGTTTATGAGTGGCAAGGCCACAAGGTTGTCTTCATGAAGGTTCACAGGATTGAGCTGCTGCCGGACGTCCTCGATGATGTTCATGGCAAGGTCCGTCTTGTGTCCAGCCCAAATTAGATCGAGGCATGAAATAGTTGCCCCAGCTAGTGTTTAATAGTAATTTGGATTGTGTCTAATTATCCGAACCTTGCATGTTATCGAGCCCTCTGGGGCTAGTACTCTGTTTGAATCCGTCTATGGGAACTGCTGCTACTTTTGTGTGCCCGTGAATCATCGTAATTGTTGCCGAAACAGATGCGTCCTCACTAGTTTTATCATACGAGCAGTGTTTTTTTTGATGAAATAGAGTACTCGTTCGAGAACTGTGCGCCGACGTATACATAAGTACTTGTAAACACTGTTGGTGCTACCCCACTTGTAAGCAGTTGTGCAAAACACGGCACATTGGCTCAGCTCGCTTCAACACTAGGCTATCGACCAGCTAACAATCAACAATCTGTTGTCTGACATATAAGCAACTATGTATCTTGTTACAGTGGTTCATGCAGTTAACTGAGGCCACAATGTAAATTCCAAACGTTCACACGCTAGTCCAGCGTTCATGTGGAACACTCACATGAAACTCGGCTTCATAAAAAACTTGAAAAGCATAAGTTAAGTAATTTTATACATCTCAATTATTCATAGAACATAACAAACATATACTAGTTCACAGCAAAAGACAAAGTTGTGAGAAGGTTTACAAATCAGGAAAAAACAAGCAAGGCTTCTCTGAGCAAAGGGCCTCCCGGCAGGCTTAAATTTCCTGGAGTTCACTCTGGTTTTTCCTTGTTGCCACCATCCAGGGTTAGGTTCTCTCATTCCAGAATAACCAATTATAATTGTGTTCTTAGCTGGAATGCTGAACTGAACCATGTAGTGTACTGACCAGCTGAAATTCTTGTGCATTCCACTAAATTTAAGCACCGCTATTTGCAGAAATAAGCAGACCACAATGCCTCTTGTCCGCGCACCTGTCCAAAAAAACCGCCGTGCAGCCATGCCAGCTAGTCCTCGGTCCATGGATGAACTGGTAGAAAGTGCATTCCGGACTAGGATGCAGTTGTTTTCGCTCGTCCCTACACTGCAATCAGGAAGTAAAACGTACGAATCAACTTGTTTTATATTGCGTTGGTCATTCTACCTAGTAACTACCAATGTAGGAATACCTGGAAGACGGGTGGTTAGACAACGGCAACGAGGGATAGCCATCTCATTTTGCGCGGTTCTACTAAAACTGAGGTGTGTGCTTTTGATTGTAAGGATAGAAACGATACAGAGATAGACATCCCGAAACGATATGGAAACAGACATCCCTGTTTGCGCAAATACGAAATACGGTTATTTAAACAGTGACAGATATTTGCAGTGGCTTATGATTAACAACAGCATCTATTGTGTTATAATTGGCACTAGATTGACAGTATGAAAGTGTCCTTAAGTAAGTAGCATCACATCACATCAACACTGCCACTAGATTAACATGCAGAACAATAGCATTAGTATTACTGTCAGGAGAGTAGCACATGGTCAGTAAATATGCAATCAAATTTGTGTAGTTCCACTGGGATGAAGCAATGTTAGCGGTGTGAGATTTAAGTGTAACTGCAAAAACACAATTCATGGGAAATAAAGCAAGACGGAAGAACTTCATAAAATGGTGGTGGCATTGCTTCAATTTATCGACGGCACTAGACCATTACTTATAGTGACATTAGGTGGCATTGCTTAATGCTTCATGTGATTTTACATTAATGGTAGCAATATGGGCGTAGGGACAATAGGGGCATAAAGTGGTGAGGCAGATGTGGTCGCCGAGAGCGGCAAACACTCAGGCAGCATGTCTGCATTTGTCCCATTTTTTATCTCCTCGGCGACATTTTCCTATGTGAGCACAGGAAATCTAGACCTGCTCATTCTCATTTGTGTTGTCCCCCAACACCCGTCACTTTCTTTCCTTTTTCAACGAAGAGATAGGTCCACTTCCCCCCACCCTTCACCATCCACCATGCTTTCTTCGTCTTTTCAACCAAGAGACCGGTTGGGTAGCCAGTATCTACTACTTTCACCCGTTTCCTCTTAGAACCAAGTCCTAGATTCATGCTACAGCTTTCTCACTTTCTTCCCTGTTTGAACCAACTCTTAGAGTCGACTGTATGAACTAGCTTTACCTCTAATAATAGTAAAAGTCTAGGTGGCTTTGGAACAGCGGACGGAAGTAGAAAAAGATCCACACGAAGCCAAGTGGGGAGCTGGGGCAGAAGAGCAAGGCAGGTTTCGAAGGAATATATACCTGAGGGTCGTCGGCATGTGGCAAAGACGGCGTCGGGAGGCCGCATCTTGGCCACAATACCGCAGGGAGGAAGAAGGGATCGGAGGCCCTCCGGAGCTGGCGCTCTCTCGGAGAGAACGGCACGGCCGCTGATCGGGACGCGCGGGCAGCCGTTGGTCTCCTCCCTCGCCGCCGACGACAGCATGAATGATGCACCTACACCCTTGCCCCGGTCGAGGTTGTCTGGCCAGATTTGTGACCCGCCGTGAGCTGAGAGAGATTGTGGCCACCTATGTCTTGCTTAGATCTGGGGAGCATGAGAGAGTGAACGAGAGGAACCCTAGTAAAGCAAGCGCTAAGGCTCCTTCTTATATATATAGTGGAGTGATTTTGTTGTACCAGCTTCAAAAAAATGCGCTCCTACGTGTACCCGCGAGTGGGTGTGAGAGAACTAGTGCGTGCGTGCACCGCTTCTCTTCGTGAGAGTACAATATACTATGCCCAAAGAACATTCGCCACAAGAGTAATAGTATAAGTGTGTGACGTGTGAGCTAAAATAAAATGTGCGCGACGTCTTTTGTTTTTTAGAAGTTCTGAGGGTAGGGTGTGAAGAGCACATATGTGTGTGACGTCTACCTGCAGATAGACGGTGGGTGCGAGAGGACTCGGGAGGGTACGTGTGCGTGAGAGAGAGGGGGGCACGTATCAATGCAATGCATGTGTCCATAAATCATTATCCGACAAACGTTCGCCACAAGCCTTTTCCTGACGAACGCCGTAAGAACCGTTAGATCGGCATCCGACAGTGTCAGTTTTGCCATGTCATTTAACAGAACAACCACTCCTCCTACACACATCTTCCATGTGAGTGTTAGCAATTGACGTATGCTCCCTCTGTTCCAAAATGCAGTGCATATAGCTTTATTGAAAATTCGAACCTCGCAAACTTTTACCGAGTTTTCGTGTACCAAATTGCACATGTAGAATACCCTGTATATATCATTTCATTCATCTTTGAGAGGTAACTATAAAGATGGGGGAGGAGTCTACAAAGAAAGACCATCGTATCACCTGCAGCAATTTCAACCATCCCTTGGTGTGGAGGAATATCATAGGAACTCTATATGATATGATTTTTATAGGATTTTTTCCTTTAGAGCCAATTGGTTCATAGGAATAGATTCATATACTCCACATTTCAAAGGAAATAAACATGATATCATTTCTATAGCTTTAGAGCCACTTGGTTCATATGAATGGATTCCTATACTCCCATAATTTCAAAGGAAAATAAACATTAGCGTATATTCAATAGAAAAGTTCCTATGATATGAACCAAATTACATCTCTTTTCTAATCCCTCCTCATAGGAATTGAGATACATGGCATCTCTAGATTCAATAGAAAAGTTCCTATGATGTCAACCAAATGACATCTCTTTTCCAATCCCTACTCATAGGAATTGAGATACTCCATGTCATCTCTTTCCCTAGAACTTCCATGTATACATCTTCTATTCCTAAATAGCTAGTACAACCCACTAGTAGCTTTTTTCCAAGACATGCAACTATGGCACAAGAACTATATAGTGTGCGAATAACTTGAAAGATGGTCGCTGGATGAAGCTAATCTGACAGTGCAGAGATGGCAAATCCAAGCACTACTGGCCGTTGGATATCATCAACATTCCACCAGATCTGCCACATGTACAATTTAGAAGACTCCATGGTTGAACTTAAGCATAATGCACAAACCTCAAAACACAAGCACTTCTCCTTTGTTCTAGAATCTTCCGTATCATAATTAATTTTTTTCTAAATGAATTGCCATTATTTGTTTTTTACTTTATGCTTTACAATGGACAACCCCATGAATCTTAACATTTTTATAAAAATAATTGATTTTGAATGAGATGAACTATAAAAACTAAACGAACATCTACATCATGCATATATGACTCAAAGCTTTACATGCTATAGTGTGTATTTATTCATAATTTGGTTTCGAAATCTCATGCGTTCAATGCATGTGTACCTTACTAGTTTCGAGTAGAGTAGCAAATTTCACGCGGCCCCGGGTATATCGAAATGCAGGGCCCATGCATCATTGCCTTTCGGTTGAACCTACGTCCACAATTTTTTGTACGTACTATATCTCCACTGGTCCCCGAACCCAAAATGCTGCCTCGTTCCCCTAAAACCAAGCGGCCCACACATATTTAAGGCGTCGACTCGAACTCAATCCCTCTCCCGTATACTACAATGTGGCCCCGCACGCCCTAGTAGTACTCCTACAAACCCTACCGCCGCACGCATCATCGGTTTTCTTCAAGAGGACGAGGGAGAAGCCGATTTGTAGTGGAGGCGCTTTCAAAAAAATGATCTGTAGTGGAGACCCCTACCCTAGGGTGCCCTAGGTAGCTGTCGCACGCATCATTGGTTTTCTCTTTTCTTTATGCTCTTGCGCCCTAGAGTGAAATGATGGTTTCTTCGTCCGTCCAGCTTAATGCGGGAAAGGTGGGGCTTTGTGATTTGACCCCTCATCGCTCATTTTCTACTACTGCGACGCTACGACCGGGGTGCCTCCAATTCCAACCGCTGCTCCGAACTGTAATTTGGTGCATCGCACGTGGAACAAGACGGTGGATGAGCCACATGTTGGCCAAAGGGGTCATGTTAAGTGTGTTGCCATTTCGTGTGTGGACTGACCTTGCTTGAGTCGCTACGCCAACACGACAGGTGCAGCCTACCACTTGGTTTTGCTCCTTGGTGAATCCCGACTATATTGATCTAAAAAGATACGTACTGAACTACCCTCTCCGTCTCATTTTTTTAGACGTCTAGGTTTATAGGGCGTGCACATAGTTCTAGGTCATCCATTTGACTAACTAAATCTGAGATACTATGTCACAAAAAGTATATCATTGGATTATTAAGCGGATGTAGTTTCTAAACATATACTGTTCATCACATATATAGCAGTTAAATTCTCAACCTAGAACGGCGTGCATGCCATGTAAACCGATACGGAGGAAGTATAGTAGTAAAAATGAGGTGATTTTACCGAGCGATCGGCGGGGGAGCATGGCTTGTCATGCGGTCCCACGTGTCATGATGTACCAAGGCGATGCGCGTGTCCCTCTTGAGGCAGAAGCAATACTACGTGGTTTGAGATGATGGTGAACCGAAGTGTAAAATAATGGTTGCTTCGTCCGTCTGGGAAGGTGCGGCATTGTGATTTGACGTCTCATTGCTCATTACTACTACTGGGGTGTCACGACTGGGGTGCGTCCCCCCTGCTGTTCTGCACTGTTATTTCGTGCTTGACACGTCGACCCGGTTGCTATATGTCCCACATGTCGGCGACAGGAAGTACAGAATTCATGAAAGCGAGCGTCGACGGAGGAGTACAAGACACGGCTTGGGTTTTTGCTGCTTCGCGCGATCCATCAATACAAACCCGGACTAAAAAAAGGCGAGGGCGGGTCTTTTCCCACGCGGCAGGCAGGGGAGTTTGGCATAGTCTGTTCGAGGCAAGGAGGCAGGAAGGGAAATAGGCAAATATAGGTTGAGCGACTTAGTTTTGGGAAAATCTGATTTTTACGGAGTACGTACCCACTAGGGTTTATAGGGCTCATCTAAAAACATTTGTTTTTCTGTTTTATAAGTCTCAATTCTACTACTAGTAGTGGTACCATCACATGTTGGATTTTGAGGTGCGTTAGATCACCCGATGCAAGCAGTGTCAAGAGAAAACTCACCAATGCATGTAGAAGTTCATGGAAGTTTAGTGGTCATTCATGCATTCGTTCTAATTAATTCCTCGGTAAACGTAACTTCTTGAGAAAAACGAGCGTGCTAATTACTTGTGCAAACTAGGAGTACGAAATTAATTCGACCACTCACCGTCTACCTTGGTTGGAGAGATTTTGAAATTGAGCCATAAACTGGAAAGGAGGGAGTAGTAACTTTTGTCTCGATTACTATTTGTGGCCTTGTATAGATGCAAAATGTATTTTTTCAGTGGCCTTGTATAAGTAAATGGAGGGAGTACTAAAGGACATATATATTCCAAACAATATGATAATCTCTCTAACCAAGGTAGCAGGGACGAGGAGTAAACGGAGGGAGTAGTAAAATTTTCTCCTCGTCCTGCGAGCCACCGCACACGTGGGCGAGGGAGCGGGCGTAAGGCATACAGTACTACTACTAGTAAGCAAGCTTCACCTCATCCTGCGAGCCACCGCGCCCGTAGGCGGGGGAGATGGCATACTAAGCAAGCTTCTCCTTGTTCTGCGAGTTGATGGGACACATCAAAAGTACTCCAGAGTATAGAGCCTTGCCTCTAAGGTAGGCCCCACATGGTTTGCCTCTTTTTTAACATAACGCGTCGGGTCGCAATTTGTTTGTTCACCCGTGGTAGACGATCCTCCCTCCACCAAGTGGACAACCTGTACAGAGTCAAATTACCACGTGGGCTGCCTTTTCGTACAGAAATGAGCTCCACCGTGTACCCGCGCGGGTGTGGTTGGGAAAGAGACGGGAGTACTTGCGTCGTGCGTACACCTCTTCTCTTCGTGCACGTCCCCCACCTACATGGGTGTGTGTGAGAGATACAAACCTAGACAAATGGCTTGTGCGGAATAACTACTCTTTGTAAGCCATTGTAAGAGTGGACAAAATGGTGAAGGAGGAGATAGGGGAGCGGCGGAGGTGTGCGATTCTTGGCCGGCGTTTGGCCTCGTTTAAATAGGAGATTAAATAGACGGCGAATGGGAGGAGCTCGGCCGGCGTTGCGTTTAATGCCGGCCCGGACATGAACGGACGTGTGTCTAGAGTGGGTTTCTCAGCTTCCACACGGGCAGGTTTCATGGAGGCGGTTGAATGCGGCAAGGAGGAGTGTTCAGTCGGGCGTGCAGTGAGTGGCACCCTCGACTCTTACGTAGGACACTGCGTCATTCTTCCACTGATGTGTGGGCTCTTTGGGTACATGGCCTGCATGTCAGTGACCCAACGCAGGCAGCGCACAGCAGAGGAACCTTTGGTGGGCCAGGGCGGTCAGAAGCGGGCATTTCATAAACCGATGATTGTTCATTGAGTGTGATGTCATCCTTTTCATGTAGATAAGCCTACTATGTTGATAGCCCGTTCGATACTTGTGATTCATAAAGACCGCTGCAAACATCAATGTTCTGCTTATCACAGATAAGATTGATTAATACCTGTAACAATCCATGTCCTTAACAAAGCGTGCATGCACGTATAGGTTGAGCGTGTGTCTTGCGCCGTGTGCTGTGTGCATGCAGGCGTGCGAGTGTTGCGTGCGTGCAAGGGTACGTTTCAGTGTTGCATGCATGTGTGCGTATGTGCGTGTGTTCGTGAGTGCATGTGTACGTGTCAGTGTTGCACGCCTGCATGCGTGCGTGTGTTCGTTATGTGTACGTGTCAGTGGTGCACGCCTGCATGCGTGCGTGTCTTGCGTGCGTGCATGTGTACGTGCGGGGTGAGGCTACACGTCAGTCGACTGACTTTTTCATCTCTGGTCATTAGATTTTCCAGCCGTTGGATACGAAATCAAGGGCCTGTAGTTTATCATCAAACTCCACCCCCCCGAGCCGCCAGCCACCACCGGCCGAACCGCTGACCCCC
>NC_057808.1:42744350-42886719 GCF_018294505.1 Triticum aestivum
GGTCCGCCGCCGCACCGGCCATCCCTCTAGGCCCCCCACGCCGAGCTTTTTCTTCGGCGGTCCCCACCCCACCACCCAATCAACGCCCCCTCATCACCGGCGACTGCCAACCAGAGGTCTCGCGACTTCGAGTACCCACCGACCACTAATTTATTACCATTTCTATCCTTCATATACGCGCTGATGGGTGGGCCCTATGGTAATGTGCGCTGCTGAATGTGGACCGTTTGACTGGTCAATTGATTGTGTCATCAACAAATTATGGAGTTGTATGGTGAGCCAATGACCGTATGATCACCCTAAAATGTATTTTATTAACACCGTACAGACTCAAACTACCATTTCTTTATTTCATATACGGGCTGACAGGTGGGCCCCATGGTTACGCGCCCCGATGGTGCAACACTAGTTGCGCCACGTGGAACGTTTGACTGGTCAATTGATTGTGTCATCAACAAAATACGGAGTTGTACGGGTGAGCCAGTGACCATATAATCATGATATGTATTTTTTTAACACGGTACAAACGCAAGGGCTCATATATACACGCAAGCACTCACCGCTATAAGCGCACACACGCAGACCCTACCCCTATGAGCACCTTCGAGAGAGTGAGCCAGCATATGATCTTGACATTTTACGAAGTCACCATAGGTGCCTCGTAGTCGAGTGGAACGTCTCCTCCCACTGAACGCACATCGCCGGAAAATACTGAAATTAACCCAGGATAAATGCGAGCACCGGGACTTTAACCCTGGTGGGCTCGAGAAACCACTTTCCTCCTAACCATCCAACCACATGCTGGTTAGCACGACAAAATGTATGTGGTGACCGTGATGAGCTTATTCTAAAGTCCAGTGACCATATCGTGCTTTCGCTTCAAATACAATGACCGTAAGTGTTGTCAACAAAATACGGAGCACGCATCAAATGCAAAGTCCGTCAGTGTCATCAAGAAAATACGGAGACGTATCGTGAGCTAGATACTGTATGATCACCACGAGAATGTATACGGTGACTGTAATGAGCATATTCTGAACTCTAGTGACCGTAAAGTGCTTTAGCTTGAAATACAGTGACCGTCATGCGTGAATGTGTCGTGGGCATGCATACTTTTAGAGGGCCGAGAGATAGTTTGTGTGCGTACGTGAAAGTGGTGTAGAAAGAGGGGATGTCCGGTGGAGACAAGGAGAGATATGCCCTTCGCTTCTCTGTCCTGTGACTAATATTTTAGGAGAATATATAAACATTCACAATGCAGAACAAATATTTTTGAATGCACCATGCAATTAACTTTCATGTATAACATTGTACTATTGTATATGCTTATTTTCTTAGCGGCCGATTGCGTGTGTGGTGTGGTGGGCACATCATTTCTAGTTGTGGTGGGTCAACATGAGGACTCATGGGTCGGTTCCATCCTATGCCACATAGGTTGGATCGAGACGCGTTATACGAAGACCCACGTGGAGGACTCGGCGTACAACAACAAGCTAGCTACCAGAGTCGCGGAGGACTCTATCCCCACTGGTGATAAGCCGACTATATATGATTTGTAACCCTAGGCCCCCAGTATGTTATAGAAGCTTGGGGGCTTGTTCGTCGATAGTATACACACACGCACAATGCCTGGTATTCACGTGTACTTTGTACACACCCCTGTCACTAATATACAGTACCAGGAGTAGGCTTTTTCCTCAACTGCAAGGGTCCGAACTAGGGTAAAACTTTGCCTCGTATTACCATCCAGCCTAACAGTCAGGGATATCCTACCAAATGATATGATGGAATCATATCTGCCAACTACTAAGAGAGAGGTGTGTCTGGGGGGGGGCAATGTGTGCGAGAGAGGCCTAAAGATAATGTGCGTGCGGGAGACACATAGGCACATATATGTGCGTATAGAGGGCTAGTAGAGACTGATGTCTACTACACAACCTTCTTCTTGTAGACGTTGTTGGGCCTCCAAGTGCAGAGGTTTGTAGGACAGTAGCAAATTTCCCTCAAGTGGATGACCTAAGGTTTATCAATCCGTGGGAGGCATAGGATGAAGATGGTCTCTCTCAAACAACCCTGCAACCAAATAACAAAGAGTCTCTTGTGTCCCCAACACACCCAATACAATGGTAAATTGGATAGGTGCACTAGTTCGGCGAAGAGATGATGACACAAGTGCAATATGGATGATAGATATAGGTTTTTGTAATCTGAAAATATAAAAACAGCAAGGTAACTAATGATAAAAGTGAGCACAACCGATATTGCAATGCTAGGAAACAAGGCCTAGGGTTCATACTTTCACTAGTGCAAGTTCTCTCAACAATAATAACATAATTGGATCATATAACTATCCCTCAACATGCAACAAAGAGTCACTCCAAACTCACTAATAGTGGAGAACAAACGAAGAGATTATGGTAGGGTACGAAACCACCTCAAAGTTATTCTTTCCGATCAATCCATTGGGCTATTCCTATAAGTGTCACAAACAGCCCGAGAGTTCGTAGTAAAATAACACCTTAAGACACACAACAACCAAAACCCTAATGTCACCTAGATACTCCAATGTCACCTCAAGTATCCGTGGGTATGATTATACGATATGCATCACACAATCTCAGATTCATCTATTCAACCAACACAAAGTACTTCAAAGAGTGCCCCAAAGTTTCTACCGGAGAGTCAAGACAAAAATGCGTGCCAACCCCTATGTATAGGTTCATGGGCAGAACCCGCAAGTTGATCACCAAAACATACATCAAGTGAATCAAGTGATATCCCATTGTCACCACAGATACGCACGGCAAGACATACATCAAGTGTTCTCAAATCCTTAAAGACTCAATCCGATAAGATAACTTCAAAGGGAAAACTCAATCCATTACAAGAGAGTAGAGGGGGGAAATATCATAAGATCCAACTATAATAGCAAAGCTCGCGATACATCAAGATCGTACCACCTCAAGAACACAAGAGAGAGAGAGAGATCAAACACATAGCTACTGGTACACACCCTCAGCCCCGAGGGTGAACTACTCCCTCCTCGTCATGGAGATCGCCGGCATGATGTAGATGGCCACCGGTGAGGGATCCCCCCTCCGGCAGGGTGCCGGAACAGGGTCCCGATTGGTTTTTGGTGGCTACAGAGGCTTGCGGCGGCGGAACTCCCGATCTATTCTGCTCTTGATATTTTTAGGGTATATGGATATATATATATATAGGCGAAAGAAGTCAGTCAGGGGAGCCATGAGGGGCCCACGAGGGTGGAGGGCGTGCCCAGGGGGGTGGACGCACCCCCTGCCTCGTGCCTTCCTCGTTGCTTCCCTTACGTACACTCCAAGTCTTATGGATTGCTTCCGTTCCAAAAATAACTCTCCTGAAGGTTTCATTCCGTTTGGACTCCGTTTGATATTCCTTTTCTTCGAAACACTGAAACAAGGGAAAAAACAGGAACTGGCACTGGGCTCTGGGTTAATAGGTTAGTCCCAAAAATAATATAAAAGTGCAAAATAAAGCCCATATAAACATCCAAAACAGATTATATAATAGCATGGAACAATCAAAAATTATAGATACGTTGGAGACGTATCAGCATCCTCAAGCTTAATTCCTGCTCGTCCTCGAGTAGGTAAATGATAAAAACAGAATTTTTGATATGGAATGCTACCTAACATATTCTTCAATGTATTTCTCTTTATTGTGGCATGAATGTTCAGATCCGAAAGATTTAATATAAAAGTTTAATATTGACATGAAAATAATAATACTTCAAGCATACTAACAAAGCAATCATGTCTTCTCAAAATAACATGGCCAAAGAAAGTTATCCCTACAAAATCATATAGTCTGGCTATGCTCTATCTTCATCACACAAAATATTTAAATCATGCACAACCCCGATGACAAGCCAAGCAATTGTTTCATACTTTTGTTGTTCTCAAACTTTTTCAATCTTCACGCAATACATGAGCGTGAGCCATGGACATAGCACTATAGGTGGAATAGAATGGTGGTTGTGGAGAAGACAAAAAGGAGAAGATAGTCTCACATCAACTAGGTGTATCAACGGGCTATGGATATGCCCATCAATAGATATCAATGTGAGTGAGTAGGGATTGCCATGCAACGGATGCACTAGAGCTATAAGTGTATGAAAGCTCAACAAAAGAAACTAAGTGTGTGTGCATCCAACTCGCTTGCTCACGAAGACCTAGGGAATTTTGAGGAAGCCCATCATTGGAATATACAAGCCAAGTTCTATAATGAAAGATTCCCACTAGTATATGAAAGTGACAACATAGGAGACTCTCTATCATAAAGATCATGGTGCTACTTTGAAGCACAAGTGTGGTAAAAGGATAGTAGCATTGTCCCTTCTCTCTTTTTCTCACATTTTTTGTGCCTATTCTCTTTTTTTTATGGCCTCCCCTTTTATTTTTAGTCCGGAGTATCATTCCGACTTGTGGGGGAATCATAGTCTCCATCATCCTTTCCTCACTGGGACAATGCTCTAACAATGATGATCATCACACTTTTATTTACTTACAACTCAAGAATTACAACTCGATACTTAGAACAAAATATGACTCTATATGAATGCCTCCGGCGGTGTACCGGGATGTGCAATGACTCATGAGTGACATGTATGAAAGAATTATGAACGGTGGCTTTGCCAAAAATACAATGTCAACTACATGATCATGCAAAGCAATATGACAATGATGGAGCGTTTCATAATAAACGGAACGGTGGAAAGTTGCATGGCAATATATCTCGGAATGGCTATGGAAATGCCATAATAGGTAGGTATGGTGGCTGTTTTGAGGAAGGTATATGGTGGGTGTATGATACCGGCGAAAGGTGCGCGGTATTAGAGAGGCTAGCAATGGTGGAAGGGTGAGAGTGTGTATAATCCATGGACTCAACATTAGTCATAAAGAACTCACATACTTGTTGCAAAAATCTATTAGTTATCAAAACAAAGTATTACGCGCATGCTCCTAGGGGATAGATTGGTAGGAAAAGACCATCGCTCGTCCCCGACCGCCATTCATAAGGAAGACAATCAATAAATAAATCATGCTCCGACTTCATCACATAACGGTTCACCATACGTGCATGCTACGGGAATCACAAACTTTAACACAAGTACCTCTCAAATTCACAACTACTCAACCAGCATTACTCTAATATCACAATCTTCATATCTCAAAACAATCATAATGAATCAAACTTCTCATAGTATTCAATGCACTTTATATGTAAGTTTTTATTATATCCCTCTTGGATGCCCATCATATTAGGACTAAATTCATAACCAAAGCAAATTACCATGCTGTTCTAAAGACTCTCAAAATAATATAAGTGAAGCATGAGAGTTCATATATTTCTTCAAAATAAAACTACCGCCGTGCTCTAAAAGATATAAGTGAAGCACTAGAGCAAACGGCAAACTACTCCGAAAGATATAAGTGAAGATCAATGAGTAGTCGAATAATTATGCAACTATGTGAAGACTCTCTAACATTTAAGAATTTCAGATATTGTTATTTTATTCAAACAGCAAGAAAAACAAAATAAAATAAAATGACGCTCCAAGAAAAACACATATCATGTGGTGAATAAAAATATAGCTCCAAGTAAAGTTACCGATGAATGAAGACAAAAGAGGGGATGCCATCCGGGGCATCACCAAGCTTAGTCTCTTGGTTGTCCTTGAATATTACCTTGGGGTGCCTTGGGCATCCCCAAGCTTAGGCTCTTGCCACTCTTTATTCCATAGTCCGTCGAATCTTTACCCAAAACTTGAAAACTTCACAACACAAAACTTAACAGAAAACTCGTAAGCTCTGTTAGTATAAGAAAATAAATCACCACTTAGGTACTGTTGTGAACTCATTCATTATTTCTATTGGTGTTAAACTTACTGTATTCCAACTTCTCTATGGTTTATAAACTCTTTTACTAGCCATAGATTCATCAAAATAAGCAAACAACACACTAAAAACAGAATCTGTCAAAAACAGAACAGTCTGTAGTAATCTGTATCAAACGTATACTTCTGGAACTCCAAAAGTTCTACCAAAATAGGACGACCTAGATAATTTGTTTATTGATCTGCTGCAATTGGAATCAGTATTTTATCACGTTCTGGTGATTTTTAACAATTGTTTTTGTGAACAGAAAGTTTCGGGAATTTTCAGCAAGATCAAATAACTATCATCCAGGAAGATCCTATTGGTTTAACTTGGCACAAACACTAATTAAAACATAAAACCACATCTAAACAGAAGCTAGATGGATTATTTATTACTAAACAGAACTAAAAATCAAGAAACAAAAATAAAGTTGGGTTGCCTCCCAACAAGCGCTATCGTTTAATGCCCCTAGCTCGGCATGATGATTTCAATGATGCTCACATAAAAGATAAGAATTGAAACATAAATAGAGCATCATGAAGAATATGACTAGCACATTTAAGTCTAACCCACTTCCTATGCATAGGGATTTTGTGAGCAAACAACTTATGGGAACAATAATCAACTAGCATAGGAAGGCAAAACAAGCACACCTTCAAAACTTTAAGCACATAGAGAGGAAACTTGATATTATTGCAATTCCTACAAGCATATATTCCTCCCTCATAATAATTTTCAGTAGAATAATGAATGAATTCAACAATATAACCATCACATAAAGCATTCTTTTCATGATCTACATGCATATAATTTTTATTACTCTCCACATAAGCAATTTGTTTTCTCATGAATAGTAGTGGGAGCAAACTCAACAAAATAACTATCATGTGAAGCATAATCCAATTGAAAATTAAAATCACGATGACAAGTTTCATGGATATCATTACTCTTTATAGCATAAATTTCATCACAATAATCATCATAGATAGGAGGCATGCTATCATCATAATATATTTTCTCATCCAAACTTGGGGGACTAAAAATATCATCTTCATCAAACATAGCTTCCCCAAGCTTGTGGCTTTGCATATCACTAGCATCATGGATATTCAAGGAATTCATACTAACAACATTGCAATCATGCTCATCATTCACATATTTTATGCCAAACATTCTATGTAATTCTTCTTCTAGCAATTGAGCACAATTATCGGAATCCTTATTTTCATGAAAGACATTAAAAAGATGAAGCATATGAGGCACCCTTAATTCCATTTTTTTGTAGTTTTCTTTTATAAACTAAACTAGTGATAAAACAAGAAACTAAAAGATTAGATTGCAAGATCTAAAGATATACCTTCAAGCACTCACCTCCCCGGCAACGGCGCCAGAAAAGAGCTTGATGTCTACTACACAACCTTATTCTTGTAGACATTGGTGGGCCTCCAAGTGCAGAGGTTTGTAGGACAGTAGCAAATTTCCCTCAAGTGGATGACCTATGGTTTATCAATCCGTGGGAGGCGTAGGATGAAGATGGTCTCTCTCAAACAACCCTGCAACCAAATAACAAAGAGTCTCTTGTGTCCCCAACACACCCAATACAATGGTAAATTGTATAGGTGCACTAGTTCGGTGAAGAGATGATGATACAAGTGCAATATGGATGATAGACATAGGTTTTTGTAATCTGAAAATATAAAAACATCAAGGTAACTAATGATAAAAGTGAGCACAAACGATATTGCAATGCTAGGAAACAAGGCCTAGGGTTCATACTTTCACTAGTGCAAGTTCTCTCAACAATAATAACATAATTGGATCATATAACTATCCCTCAACATGCAACAAAGAGTCACTTCCAAAGTCACTAATAGCGGAGAACAAACGAAGAGATTATGGTAGGGTACGAAACCACCTCAAAGTTATTCTTTCCGATCAATCCATTGGGCTATTCCTATAAGTGTCACAAATAGCCCTAGAGTTCGTAGTAAAATAACACCTTAAGACACACATCAACCAAAACCCTAATGCCACCTAGATACTCCAATGTCACCTCAAGTATCCGTGGGTATGATTATACGATATGCATCACACAATCTCAGATTCATCTATTCAACCAACACAAAGTACTTCAAAGAGTGCCCCAAAGTTTCTACCGGAGAGTCATGACGAAAACGCGTGCCAACCCCTATGCATAGGTTCATGGGCGGAACCCGCAAGTTGATCACCAAAACATACATCAAGTGAATCACGTGATATCCCATTGTCACCACAGATATGCACGGCAAGACATACATCAAGTGTTCTCAGATCCTTAAAGACTCAATCCGATAAGGTAACTTCAAAGCGAAAACTCAATCCATTACAACAGAATAGAGGGGGGAAATATCATAAGATCCAACTATAATAGCAAAGCTCACGATACATCAAGATCGTACCACCTCAAGAACACGAGAGAGAGAGAGAGATCAAACACATAGCTACTGGTACATACCCTCAGCCCCGAGGGTGAACTACTCCCTCCTCGTGATGGAGATCGCCGGGATGATGTAGATGGCCACCGGTGAGGGATGCCCCCTCCGGCAGGGTGCCGGAACAGGGTCCCGATTGTTTTTTGGTGGCTACAGAGGCTTGTGGCGGTAGAACTCCCGGTCTATTCTGCTCTTGATGTTTTTAGGGTATATGGATATATATAGGCGAAAGAAGTCGGTCAGGGGAGCCACGACGGGCCCACGAGGGGGGTGGGCGCGCCCCCTGCCTCGTGCCTTCCTCGTTGCTTCCCTTACGTACACTCCAAGTCTTTTGGATTGCTTCCGTTCCAAAAATAACTCTCCCGGAGGTTTCATTCCGTTTGGACTCCGTTTGATATTCCTTTTCTTCGAAACACTGAAACAAGGGGGAAAAGAGGAACTGGCAATGGGCTCTGGGTTAATAGGTTAGTCCCAAAATAATATAAAAGTGTAAAATAAAGCCCATAAACATCCAAAACAGATGATATAATAGCATGGAACAATCAAAAATTATAGATACATTGGAGACGTACAGAGACCGTGCGTGTGTATATATGCATGTGAGAGAAATAGTGTTTTTCAACTGAGATTAGTGAAAAGAGTGGTACATAGTAGTCAGAAAGAGAGAGAGAGAGAGAGATAGAGAGAGCATGTGCGTGAGACTCCCCGACACCCCGAAAGAGATTGTGAGCATGTGTGAAAGAGAAATGCCGATGCATATAAAGTGTGTGCACTTATGCGGTAGATAGAGAGATGTATAGCGCGTTTGTGAGAACGGGCCGAGGCATAGTGCATCTACGTGTAAAAGGCGGTTCTACGCATTAAATTGAAATATAAATGGCATTATTATTTTTGGATGAGATCATGAATTTTGCAAATAGCGTATGGACGAAAATCGGTCTATCAGACACCCATACTCTATTGAATTCTAGCATGTGCATGTGTTTATTTCATATTATCGATCCATAGAGTGAGAGCGGTTTGAAATACAGGCAATGGATGCTTTTGCAATTCATATATAAACATTAATTAGTGCACTCCATGTTGTTAGTGTGAAGCACTTTATATATTTGTCACTTGCATGGATACATTCCAAATTTCTAGCTACGAAATAGAATACATGTCGAATTCAACATAAAGGGGGTTTTGAAGATTCGAATTCATAGGAAGTGCATTCATCTATTTGAACCCGAGATAATGGCATTTGTAAATTAGATGTAAAAGGGGGCATCAATCTTTGTTGTGTGTTTGAACATGCTATATATATTCATACGCATGTCTAACTTTTTTTTGCAACCAAGGAGATTATATCTGGAACCATGCATGAACTGAGGTAAGTTGCATATTTTTTAATATATACTCGTGTACAATGTATATTCAAATGTACCACCTCCATTCCAAAATAATCTTAGCTTTAGGATTTTCAAGAGTAAAGATTTGTGAAGTTTGACAAATCTTGAATGTTCAATTCAAGAGAACCGAAAACGTTAATGCTTCTGCTCCCAAATATTGAACGAAGAGCCAAATAGGCCTCTGGTCACCCGAAACCGCGTGAGACTAATGTTTGGTGGTAGGAAATTAATGTCCTGACTCTGGCCTGTGTAGCCTATTGACCCGGTGTCCAAAGGTCTAAACCGGGGTAGGTTTGTAACTTCACCAAAACGCCAGTCTCAACCACCTCCGAGAGGCATTCATACGCCGTGGGCGCCTAAACACCCATGCGCTCGGCTGAATTCTATCCCGCCCACATTTGGGACACCTGAGATTACTGTCCTACCCCCAACCCGCAATATGTCCGAAATTTTAGATGGCGGCAAAGTTTGTAACTTTCCCCAAATTTCAAACAAGCGCGTCCCAAACCGAAACATTGTACCCCCTTAGTTCCCCGTCTCCCTCCGTTTCCCCATTCATACTCCGTGGGCGCCAAAACACCCTCTCCACCAGCCGCGAAACCCCAGCCTCCTCCGTCCTCCACCCCATAGCGTCCAATCCACCGCTGCCCTCCTCCATCACGCCGGAGCCGGTACCCCGACGTCGTCGTCCAACGCAACCGCAACCGCAATGCCCTCAAGGACTTAGCAGCTGAAGCTGAGGTAGAGCTGCCTCCACGACGCCGACGCCGACGTGCGCCATACCAGAACTACTCTGACCATGCCGTCCTGCACCTCACTGCTGCCGCTCCACTGTTGCAACCGTCCACCGCACCGGAGATGTTCCCGCTACACCGTCGTTCGCCGCCTCGGATCTGCTTCCCCGCCGTCGACAGATGGCCACCGCACCACACTCAACAACTTGGCCATGGGTTCGACCAAGGCTGCACCGTCCTACAAAACTTCTCGTTTCCAGCGAACCACAAGAAGATCGTTGGAAAAACAGAAGGAGGACACAGCACTGCCAGCAGAAAGAGGTACTCCTCTTCCCTTATTCATGCAAACCTTACGTCTCTGCTCACACCGTATTCATCCCACGAAAGAAACTAGTTGAGCGCTTCTTACTGCATCTTCTTCGTGATACTAAATGCACAAGGTGTTGGAAATATGCCCTACAGGCAATAATAAATTGGTTATTATTATATTTCCTTGTTCATGATAATCGTTTATTATCCATGCTAAAATTGTATTGATAGGAAACTCAGATACATGTGTGGATACATAGACAACACCATGTCCCTAGTAAGCCTCTAGTTGACTAGCTCGTTGATCAATAGATGGTTACGGTTTCCTGACCATGGACATTGGATGTCGTTGATAACGGGATCACATCATTAGGAGAATGATGTGATGGACAAGACCCAATCCTAAGCATAGCACAAAAGATCGTGTAGTTCGTTTGCTAAAGCTTTTCCAATGTCAAGTATCATTTCCTTAGACCATGAGATCGTGCAACTCCCGGATACCGTAGGAGTGCTTTGGGTGTACCAAACGTCACAACGTAACTGGGTGACTATAAAGGTGCACTACGGGTATCTCCAAAAGTGTCTGTTGGGTTGGCACGGATCGAGACTGGGATTTGTCACTCCGTATGACGGAGAGGTATCTCTGGGCCCACTCGGTAATGCATCATCATAATGAGCTCAATGTGACTAAGGAGTTAGCCACGGGATCATGCATTACGGTACGAGTAAAGTGACTTGCCGGTAACGAGATTGAACAAGGTATTGGGATACCGACGATCGAATCTCGGGCAAGTAACGTACCGATTGACAAAGGGAATTGTATACGGGATTGATTGAATCGTCGACATCGTGGTTCATCCGATGAGATCATCGTGGAACATGTGGGAGCCAACATGGGTATCCAGATCCCGCTGTTGGTTATTGACCGGAGAGGCGTCTCGGTCATGTCTCCATGTCTCCCGAACCCGTAGGGTCTACACACTTAAGGTTCGGTGACGCTAGGGTTGTAGAGATATTAGTATGCGGAAACCCGAAAGTTGTTCGGAGTCCCGGATGAGATCTCGGACGTCACGAGGAGTTCCGGAATGGTCCGGAGGTGAAGAATTATATATAGGAAGTCAAGTTTCGGCCACCGGGAAAGTTTCGGGGGTCACCGGTATTGTACCGGGACCACCGGAAGGGTCCCGGGGGTCCACCGGGTGGGGCCACCTATCCCGGAGGGCCCCATGGGCTGAAGTGGGAAGGGAACCAGCCCCTAGTGGGCTGAGGCGCCCCCCATGGGCCTCCCCCTGCGCCTAGGGTTGGAAACCCTAGGGGTGGGGGCGCCCCACCTGACTTGGGGGGCAAGTTTCCCCCCTGGCCGCGGCCCCCCTTGTAGATGGGATCCAGGGCCGGCGCCCCCCCAGGGGGCCTATATATAGTGGGGGAAGGGAGGGCAGCAGCAACACAGCCCCTGGCGCCTCCCTCTCCCCCTGCAACACCTCTCCCTCTCGCAGACGCTTGGCGAAGCCCTGCCGAGATCCCCGCTACTTCCACCACCACACCGTCGTGCTGCTGGATCTCCATCAACCTCTCCTTCCCCCTTGCTGGATCAAGAAGGAGGAGACGTCGCTGCTCCGTACGTGTGTTGAACGCGGAGGTGCCGTCCGTTCGGCACTCGGTCATCGGTGATTTGGATCACGACGAGTACGACTCCATCAACCCCGTTCACTTGAACGCTTCCGCTCGCGATCTACAAGGGTATGTAGATGCACTCCTTTCCCCTCGTTGCTAGTATACTCCATAGATGGATCTTGGTGATGCGTAGGAAATTTTAAAATTCTGCTACGATCCCCAACAGTGGCATCATGAGCCAGGCCTATGCGTAGTTACTATGCACGAGTAGAACACAAAGCAGTTGTGGGCGTAGATGTTGCCAATTCTTCTTGCCGCTACTAGTCTTATCTTGTTTCGGCGGTATTGTGGGATGAAGCGGCCCGGACCGACCTTACACGTACACTTACGTGAGACAGGTTCCACCGACTGACATGCACTAGTTGCATAAGGTGGCTAGCGGGTGTCTGTCTCTCCCACTTTAGTCGGATCGGATTCGATGAAAAGGGTCCTTATGAAGGGTAAATAGAAATTGGCATATCACGTTGTGGCTTTTGCGTAGGTAAGAAACGTTCTTGCTAGAATCCCATAGCAGCCACGTAAAACATGCAACAACAATTAGAGGACGTCTAACTTGTTTCTGCAGGGTATGCTATGTGATGTGATATGGCCAAAAGGATGTGATGAATGATATATGTGATGTATGAGATTGATCATGTTCTTGTAATAGGAATCACGACTTGCATGTCGATGAGTATGACAACCGGCAGGAGCCATAGGAGTTGTCTTAATTTATTGTATGACCTGCGTGTCAATGAAAACGCCATGTAATTACTTTACTTTATTGCTAACCGTTAGCCATAGTAGTAGAAGTAATAGTTGGTGAGACAACTTCATGAAGACACAATGATGGAGATCATGATGATGGAGATCATGGTGTCATGCCGGTGACGAAGGTGATCATGCCGCGCCTCGAAGATGGAGATCAAAGGTGCAGGATGATATTGGCCATATCACATCTCTTTATGATTTGCATGTGATGTTTATCATGTTTACATCTTATTTGCTTAGAACGACGGTAGCATAAATAAGATGATCCCTCACTAAAATTTCAAGAGACGTGTTCCCCCTAACTGTGCACCGTTGCGAAGGTTCGTTGTTTCGAAGCACCACGTGATGATCGGGTGTGATAGATTCTAACGTTCGAATACAACGGGTGTTGACGAGCCTAGCATGTACAGACATGGCCTCGGAACACATGCGAAACACTTAGGTTGACTTGATGAGCCTAGCATGTACAGACATGGCCTCGGAACACAAGAGACCGAAAGGTCGAACATGAGTCGTATAGCAGATACGATCAACATGGAGATGTTCACCGATGATGACTAGTCCGTCTCACGTGATGATCGGACACGGCCTAGTTTGACTCGGATCATGTATCACTTAGATGACTAGAGGGATGTCTATCTAAGTGGGAGTTCATTAATCAGATGAACTTCATTATCATGAACATAGTCAAAAGGTCTTTGCAAATTATGTCATAGCTTACGCTTTAGCTCTACTGTTTAAGATATGTTCCTAGAGAAAATTTAGTTGAAAGTTGATAGTAGCAATTATGCGGACTGGGTCCGTAAACTGAGGATTGTCCTCATTGCTGCACAGAAGGCTTATGTCATTAATGCAGCGCTCGGTATGCTGAACCTCAGCGTCGTCTGTAGATGTTGCGGAACATCTGACATACACGTTTTGATGACTACGTGATAGTTCAGTGCGTAATGCTAACGGTTTAGAATTGTGGCACCAAAGATGGTTTTGAAACGTCGCAGAACATATGAGATGTTCCGAAGACTGAAATTGGGATTTCAGACTAGTGCCCACGTCAAGAGGTATGAGACCTCTGACAAGTTTCTTAAGCCTACAAACTAAGGGAGAAAAGCTCAATCGTTGAGCATGTGCTCAGATTGTCTGAGTACTGCAATCACTTGAATCGAGTGGGAGTTAATCTTCGAGATGAGATAGTGATGGTTCTCCATAGTCACTGCCACCAAGCTATTAGAGCTTCGTGATGAACTATAACATATCAGGGATAGATGATGACCCTTGAGCAACTCGCGATGTTTGACACCGCGAAAGTAGAAATCAAGAAGGAGCATCAATTGTTGATGGTTAGTAAAACCACTAGTTTCTAGAAGGGCAAGGGCAAGAAGGGATACTTCATGAAACATCAAATCATTTGCTGCTCTAGCGAAGAATCCCAAGGTTAAACCCAAACCCGAGACTAAGTGCTCCTGTAATGAGGGGAACGGTCACTGAAGCAGAACTACCCTAGATACTTGGTAGATGAGAAGGCAGGCAAGGTCGACAGAAGTATATTGGATATACATTAAATGAATGTGTACTTTACTAGTACTCCTTGCAGCACCAGGGTATACCGGTTCGGTTGCTAAGTGTTAGTAACTCGAAATAAAAGCTGCGGAATAAACGGAGACTAGCTAAAGGTGAGATGACGATATGTGTTGGAAGTGTTTCCAAGGTTGATGTGATCAAGCATCGCATGCTCCCTCTACCATCGAGATTTGGTGTTTGCGTTGAGCATGATTGGATTATGTTTATCGCAATACGGTTATTCATTTAAGGAGAATAATGGTTACTCTGTTTACTTGAATAATACCTTCAATGGTCTTGCACCTAAATTGAATCTCGATTGCAGTGATACACATGTTCGTGCCAAAAGATATGAAATAGTAATGATAGTTCCACATACTTGTGGCACTGCCATTTGAGTCATATTGGTATAGAACGCATGAAGAAGCTCCATGTAGATGGATCTTTGGACTCACTCGTTTTTGAAAAGATTGAGACATGCGAACCATGTCTATTGGTATATATGCATGAAGAAACTCCATGCAGATGGATCGTTTGGACTCACTTGATTTTGAATCACTTGAGACATGCAAATCATACCACATGGGCAAGATGACTGAAAGGCCTCGTTTTCAGTAAGATGGAACAAGAGAGCAACTTGTTGGAAATAATACATTTGATGTGTGCAGTCCAATGAGTGCTGAGGCACGCAGTGGATATCGATATGTTCGTACTTCACAGATGATTTGAGTAGATGCTGAGAATATTTACTTGATGAAACACAAGTCTGAATTATTGAAAGGTTCAAGTAATTTCAGAGTGAAGTTGAAGATCGTCATGACAAGAGGATAAAATGTCTATGATATGATCATAGAGATATCTGAGTAACGAGTTTGGCACACAATTAAGACATTGTGGAAAGTGTTTCACAATTAATACCGCCTGGAACACCACAGTGTGATGGTGTGTCCGGACATCATAACTGCACCCTATTGGATATGGTGCATACCATGATGTCTCTTATCAAATTACAACTATCGTTTATGGGTTAGGCATTAGAGATAACCGCATTCACTTTAAAAGGGGCACCACACAATTCCGTTGAGACGACACCGTTTAGAGAAACCTAAGTTGTCGTTTCTTAAAAGTTTGGGGCTGCGACGCTTATGTGAAAAAGTTTCAGGCTGATAAGCTCGAACCCAAAGCGGATAAATGCATCTTCATAGAATACCCAAAATAGTTGGGTATACCTCCTATTTCAGATCTGGAAGCAAAAGTAGTTGCTTCTAGAGACAGGTCCTTTCTCAAGGAAAAGTTTCTCTCAAAAGAATTGAGTGGGAGGATGGTAGAGACTTGATGAGGTTATTGAACTGTCACTTCAACTAGTGTGTAGCAGGGCACAGAAGTTGTTCCTATGGCACCTACACCAATTGAACTGGAAGCTTATGATAGTGATCATGAAACTTCGGATCAAGTCACTACCAAACCTCGTAGGTCGACAAGGATATGTACTACTCCTGAGTGGTACGGTAATCCTGTCTTAGATATCATGTTGTTAGACAATACTGAACCTACGAGCTATGGAGAAGCAATGGTGAGCCCATATTCTGACAAATGGTTATAAGCCATGAAATCCGAGATAGGATCCATGTATCAGAACAAAGCATGGACTTTGGTGAACTTGCCCGATGATCGGCAAGCCATTGAGATAAATGGATCTTTAAGAAGAAGACGGACATGGACGGTAATGTTACCGTCTATGAAGCTCGACTTGTGGCAAAGAGTATTTTCACAAGTTCAAGGAGTTGACTACGATGAGATTTTCTCATCCGTAGCGATGCTTAAGTCCGTCGGAATCATGTTAGCATTAGCTGCATTTATGAAATCTGGCAGATGGATGTCAAAACAAGTTTCCTTACCGGTTTTCGTAAGGAAAGGTTGTATGTGATACAATCAGAAAGGTTTTGTCGATCCTAAGGATGCTAAAAGGTATGCTAGCTCCAGCGATCCTTCCATGGACTAGAGCAAGCATCTCGGAGTCAGAATATACGCTTTGATGGAGTGATCAAAGTTTTTGGGTTTATACAAAGTTTGATAGAAACTTGTATTTACAATAAAGTGAGTGGAGCGCTACAACATTTCTGATAAGTATATGTGAATGACATATTGTTGATCCGAAATGATGTAAAATTTCTGGAAAGCATAAAGGGTTGTTTGAAAGGAGTTTTTCAAAGGAAGACCTCGATAAAGCTGCTTACATATTGGGCATCAAGATCTATAGAGATAGATCAAGACGCCTGATGATACTTTCAAAGAACGCACACCTTGACATGATTTTGAAAGAGTTCAAAATAGATCAGCAAAGAAGGAGTTCTTGGCTGTGTTACAAGGTGTGAGTATTGAGTAAGACTCAAGACCTGACCACAGCAGAAGACAGAGAAAGGACGAAGGTCGTCCCCTATGCTTTAGACGTAGGCTCTACAGTATGCTATGTTGTGTACCGCACATGAAGTGTGCCTTGCCATGAGTTGGTCAAGGGATACAATAGTGATCCGGGAATGGATCACTTGACAGCGGTCGAACTTATCCTTAGTATCTAGTGGACTAAGGAATTTTCTCGATTATGGAGGTGAAAAGGAGTTCGTCGTAAAGGGTTACGTCGATGCGAACTTTGACACTAATCCGGATGACTCTGAGTAGTAAACGAGATTCGAATAGTAGAGCAGTTATTTGAAATGGCTCCAAGTAGCGCGTGGTAGCATCCACAAGATGACATAGATAAAGCACACACGGATCTGAAAGGTTCAGACCCGTTGACTAATAACCTCTCTCACAAGCATAACATGATCAAACCAGAACTCATTGAGTGTTAACCACATAATGATGTGAACTAGATTGTTGACTCTAGTAAACTCTTTGGATGTTGGTCACATGGTGATGTGACCTGTGAGTGTTAATCACATGGTGATGTGAACTAGATTATTGACTCTAGTGCAAGTGGGAGACTTTTGGAAATATGCCCTAGAGGCAGTAATAAATTGGTTATTATTATATTTCCTTGTTCATGATAATCGTTTATTATCCATGCTAAAATTGTATTGATAGGAAACTCAGATACATGTGTGGATACATAGACAACACCATGTCCCTAGTAAGCCTCTAGTTGACTAGCTCGTTGATCAATAGATGGTTACGGTTTCCTGACCATGGACATTGGATGCCGTTGATAATGGGATCACATCATTAGGAGAATGATGTGATGGACAAGACCCAATCCTAAGCATAGCACAAAAGATCGTGTAGTTCATTTGCTAAAGCTTTTCCAATGTCAAGTATCATTTCCTTAGACCATGAGATCGTGCAACTCCCGGATACCGTAGGAGTGCTTTGGGTGTACCAAACGTCACAACGTAACTGGGTGACTATAAAGGTGCACTACGGGTATCTCCAAAAGTGTCTGTTGGGTTGGCACGGATCGAGACTGGGATTTGTCACTCCGTATGACGGAGAGGTATCTCTGGGCCCACTCGGTAATGCATCATCATAATGAGCTCAATGTGACTAAGGAGTTAGCCACGGGATCATGCATTACGGTATGAGTAAAGTGACTTGCCGGTAACGAGATTGAATAAGGTATTGGGATACCGACGATCGAATCTCGGGCAAGTAACGTACCGATTGACAAAGGGAATTGTATACGGGATTGATTGAATCCTCGACATTGTGGTTCATCCGATGAGATCATCGTGGAACATGTGGGAGCCAACATGGGTATCCAGATCCCGCTGTTGGTTATTGACCGGAGAGGCATCTCGGTCATGTCTCCATGTCTCCCGAACCCGTAGGGTCTACACACTTAAGGTTCGGTGATGCTAGGGTTGTAGAGATATTAGTATGCGGAAACCCGAAAGTTGTTCGGAGTCCCGAATGAGATCCCGGACGTCACGAGGAGTTTCGGAATGGTCCGGAGGTGAAGAATTATATATAGGAAGTCAAGTTTCGGCCACCGGGAAAGTTTCGGGGGTCACCGGTATTGTACCGGGACCACCGGAAGGGTCCCGGGGGTCCACCGGGTGGGGCCACCTATCCCGGAGGGCCCCATGGGCTGCGGTGGGAAGGGAACCAGCCCCTAGTGGGCTGGGGCGCCCCCCATGGGCCTCCCCCTGCGTCTAGGGTTGGAAACCCTAGGGGTGGGGGGCGCCCCACCTGACTTGGGGGCCAAGTTTCCCCCTGGCCGCCGCCCCCCCTTGTAGATGGGATCCAGAGCCGGTGCCCCCCCAGGGGGCCTATATATAGTGGGGGAAGGGAGAGCAGTAGCAACATAGCCCCTGGCGCCTCCCTCTCCCCCTGCAACACCTCTCCCTCTCGCAGAAGCTTGGCGAAGCCCTGCCGAGATCCCCGCTACTTCCACCACCACGCCGTTGTGCTGCTGGATCTCCATCAACCTCTCCTTCCCCCTTGCTGGATCAAGAAGGAGGAGACATCGCTGCTCCGTACGTGTGTTGAACGCGGAGGTGCCATCCGTTCGGCACTCGGTCATCGGTGATTTGGATCACGACGAGTACGACTCCATCTACCCCGTTCACTTGAACTCTTCCGCTCGCGATCTACAAGGGTATGTAGATGCACTCCTTTCCCCTCGTTGCTAGTATACTCCATAGATGGATCTTGGTGATGCATAGGAAATTTTAAAATTCTGCTACGATCCCCAACACAAGGTTTCCTCCCTTTACTATTTCACCTTTCTAGAGGTCAGTAGCCCGCCTGGATTTCAATTCAGGGTCAGTCGAACCGCAATTAAAAGAAGCTGCACCTGCTTAGGCGCGCGGAGCACCTAGTCCGCCTGTTCGCCGGGGAAGCGGTGCATCGGTGTCTATCATAGGGGTGTGGGGCGCAGGAGCTTCTTGCGCCCTATCTGGAGGTCGGCGGGGCTTGAATGGATGGCCGAGGGCGGTGCCAAGCACGGCGGTGCAGTGAGGTCGAGGGGAGGGCGCAGGCAGGGGACTGGGCCGGTGGTCGCTGCTGTTTCGAGGAAGATCGTCAACACTGACTGACTGGAGGTAGATGAAGGCGATCTGCCCGTTCTTTGTACATCGCACGGTGCAGAAAAAATGGACTGACCTATTTGTTTTCAGTCGAATGTTATTTTCATATAATCCTGTAGTAATTTAGTGTCCCATGCATGTTGTAGAGCTATCATATGTCTCCCGTCATTTATTTCTCACCGACCTTCTATCTGCTACCTTTACACTGTACTAATTGTGCACACACTTCACCCATACTCACACTATTGTTTTTTATGCATGGGTATTTCAGACTCTGACGTAGTGTTGATGAATGCTGAAAAGAAAAGACAGAAGTCGCTCCAGTGTAATTCGAAGATAAGCACTAAGCTTTTCAGCGCTCTAAAGGATGCAGTGTCAGAGTTGGAGACAGTAAACGTAGCTCTGCAGTTGATGATCTCAATTGCCACACACAACCATCCCAGGTGCTTGCTTTAATTTCGCGCTGTCAAATGTGGTTGCATGTTGCATATGGTGTCTAGCTTGTATTGCTTCCAATTTGGTTAAATTGCATCTGCTTACTTTACACATTATACCTTTGATAATGACATGCCTTCCTGTTTTTGATACATACTACATATGTCTATTAACCATGTTCGTACATCAAACTAATGCTCTTTTGTATCCCTCGTCAATCACTTATGATGAGACAGTCACCCGAGTGGGTTACTGTGAGACGCCATACTCGTTTAAAGAGTGCAGTGTCATCCTCCCCACATGATTCTCAAGAAACAGCAAGGCTAAATGAAGATAGTCAATGTAGCTCTCTAGTTGATGACCGCAATTCCCCCACACCACCATCACAGGTGCTTGCTCTAACTTCGCAGTGTGATATGTGGTTGCATGTTGCATACGGTGTCTAGCTTGTAATGCTTCTAATTAGGGTATATTGCATCTGCTTAGTTTACACATTATACCTGTGAATATGACATGCCTTCCTATTTTTGGTACACACTACATCTATGTGGTAACCTTGTTCTTACATGAAACTACCTCTCTTCTGTATCCTGCATCAATCACTTACGATGAGTCACCTTTATTCGTTGCATATTGCATATTATTTCTAGCCTGTTGCCATGTATTGCTTCTAATTTGGTCAAATACACTTGTTAGGGCACCCTTTTAATTTGGCAGAGTGATATTGGTTTCATCTTCCATATGGTTTCTAGCTTGCATTGATTCTAACAAGTTCAAGCACCTTGTGCTTAGTTTACACTTTATACATCATACATGTCAATATGTCACGCCGTCCTGTTTTTCATACATATTCCATCCTCCTATCATGCGGCTGCCTTACATGAAAGGAGTGTTCGTCAGTATCATGCATCAATGAGTTCTAAAGAGCAAATTTTATTCCTTTTTCTTGTGGGTTTGACTTAACAAGGCAAAATCAAGAAAGAGGAAGGAAAAGAGTAAGGAAGGTGATGATGGTGGTCCTCTGCAGCAACGTAAACGGGGCATCTGTATCGATTCTCCTTGTACTGATAGTGCATTACAAGGTCCAAGTCTCCGCTCCCCTACTCCACCATCCAAGGTGCTTGCTCTAACTTGGCAGTGTGATATCTGGTTGCATGTTGCATATGGTGTCTAGCTTGTATTGCTCCTAATTAGTGTAAACTGCATCTGCTTAGCTTACACATGATACGTGTGAATATGACACGCTTTCCTGTTTTTGGTACATACTACATCTGTCTATCACACCATGTTCTTACATGAAACTACTCTTCTTGTGTATCCTGCATCAGTCACTTATGATGGAACACCTTTAAGTTGGCAGTGTGATATTGGTTTACGTCTTGAATATGATTTCTAGCATGTATTGCTTCTAGTTTGATGAACGCCACCTATGACGAGACAGTTTTAACTTGGCAGAGTGATATTGATTGCACCTTTCATATGGTGTCTAGTTTGTAGTGCTTCTAATTTGTTGAAGTGCCTTCTGCTTAGTTACCATATCATAGGTGTGAATATGTCAAGCCGTCCATTTTTTCATACATATTCTATCCTCGTATCATGACTTTGCCTTTCATCAGAGTAGTGTTCATCAGTATCATGCATCAATGAGTTCTGAAGAGCAAATTTTATTCTGTTTTCTTGTGGGTTTGACTTGACAAGGAAAAATCAAGAAAGAGGGAGGAAAAGAGTAAGGAAGGCGATGATGGTGGTCCTCTGCAGCAACGTAAACGGAGCATCTGTACCGATTCTCCTTGTACTAATAGTGCATTACAAGGTCCAAGTCTCCGCTCCCCTACTCCACCATCCAAGGTGCTTGCTCTAACTTGGCAGGGTGATATCTGGTTGCATGTTGCATATGGTGTCTAGCTTGTGTTGCTCCTAATTGGTGTAAACTTCATCTGCTTAGCTTACACATGATACGTGTGAATATGACACGCTTTCCTGTTTTTGGTCCATACTATATCTGTCTATCACACCATGTTCTTACATGAAACTACTCTTCTTGTGTATCCTGCATCAGTCACTTATGATGGAACACCTTTAAGTTGGCAGTGTGATATTGGTTTACGTCTTGAATATGATTTCTAGCATGTATTGCTTCTAGTTTGATGAACGCCACCTATGACGAGACAGTTTTAACTTGGTAGAGTGATATTGATTGCACCTTTCATATGGTGTCTAGTTTGCAGTGCTTCTAATTTGTTGAAGTGCCTTCTGCTTAGTTACCACATCATAGGTGTGAATATGTCAAGCCGTCCATTTTTTCGTACATATTCCATCCTCGTATCATGACTTTGCCTTTCATCAGAGTAGTGTTCGCAAGTATCATGCATCAATGAGTTCTGAAGAGCAAATTTGATTCCGTTTTCTTGTGGGTTTGACTTGACAAGGCAAAATCAAGAAGGAGGAAGGAAAAGAGTAAGGAAGGCGATGATGGTGGTCCTCTGCAGCAACGTAAACGGAGCACCTATACCGATTCTCCTAGTACTGATAGTGCATTACAAGGTCCAAGTCTCCGCTCCCCTACTCCACCATCCAAGGTGCTTGCTCTAACTTGGCAGTGTGATATCTGGTTGCATGTTGCATATGGTGTCTATCTTGTATTGCTCCTAATTAGTGTAAACTACATCTGCTTAGCTTACACATGACACGTGTGAATATGACACGCTTTCCTGTTTTTGGTACATACTATATTTGTCTATCACACCATGTTCTTACATGAAACTACTCTTCTTGTGTATCCTGCATCAGTCACTTATGATGGAACACCTTTAAGTTGGCAGTGTGATATTGGTTTACGTCTTGAATATGATTTATAGCATGTATTGCTTCTAGTTTGATGAACGCCACCTATGACGAGACAGTTTTAACTTGGCAGAGTGATATTGATAGCACCTTTCATATGGTGTCTAGTTTGCAGTGCTTCTAATTTGTTGAAGTGCCTTCTGCCTAGTTACCACATCATAGGTGTGAATATGTCAAGCCGTCCATTTTTTCGTATATATTCCATCCTCGTATCATGACTTTGCCTTTCATCAGAGTAGTGTTCGTCAGTATCATGCATCAATGAGTTCTGAAGAGCAAATTTTATTCCTTTTTCTTGTGGGTTTGACTTGACAAGGCAAAATCAAGAAAGAGGAAGGAAAAGAGTAAGGAAGGCGATGATGGTGGTCCTCTGCAGCAACGTAAACGGAGCATCTGTACCGATTCTCCTTTTACTGATAGTGCATTACAAGGTCCAAGTCTCCGCTCCCCTACTCCACCATCCAAGGTGCTTGCTCTAACTTGGCAGTGTGATATCTGGTTGCATGTTGCATATGGTGTCTAGCTTGTATTGCTCCTAATTAGTGTAAACTGCATCTGCTTAGCTTACACATGATACGTGTGAATATGACACGCTTTCCTGTTTTTGGTACATACTATATCTGTCTATCACACCATGTTCTTACATGAAACTACTCTTCTTGTGTATCCTGCATCAGTCACTTATGATGGAACACCTTTAAGTTGGCAGTGTGATATTGGTTTACGTCTTGAATATGATTTCTAGCATGTATTGCTTCTAGTTTGATGAACGTCGCCTATGACGAGACAGTTTTAACTTGGCAGAGTGATATTGATTGCACCTTTCATATGGTGTCTAGTTTGAAGTGCTTCTAATTTGTTGAAGTGCCTTCTGCTTAGGTACCACATCATAGGTGTGAATATGTCAAGCCGTCCATTTTTTCGTACATATTCCATCCTCGTATCATGACTTTGCCTTTCATCAGAGTAGTGTTCGTCAGTATCATGCATCAGTGAGTTCTGAAGAGCGAATTATATTCCTTTTTCTTGTCGGTTTGACCTCACAATGCAAAATCAATAAAGCTGAAGGAAATTGGCATGGCATTGGATGATGGTGGTCCTTCCGAGCAACTGAAACAGAGGTTCTCTACAGATTCTACTCCGCCATCCTCCCAAGAAGATTCGCAAGACAACGCAAGGCTAGACAGTCAACGTAGCTGTGTAGATGATGAGCACATCTCCCCTGCTCCACCATCACAGGTGCTTGCTCTAACTTGGCACTATTATATGTGGTTGCATGTTGCGTATGATGTCTAGCTTGTATTGCTTCTAAATTTGTTGAATTGCATCTGCTTACTTTACACATAATGCCTGTGAATATGACACGTGTTCCTGTTTCTAGAACATACGTGTACATGATGAGCACATCTCCCCTACTCCACCATCACAGGTGCTTGCTCTAACTTGGCACTATTATATGTGGTTGCATGCTGCGTATGATGTCTTACTTGTATTGCTTCTAACTTTGTTGAATTGCATCTGCTTACTTTACACATAATGCCTATGAATATGACATGTGTTCCTGTTTCTAGAACATACGTGTACATGATGAGCACATCTCCCCTACTCCACCATCACAGGTGCTTGCTCTAACTAGGAACTGTTATATGTGGTTGCGTCTTCCGTATGATGTCTAGTTTGTATTGCTTCTGATTATGTTGAATTGCATCTGCGTAGCTTACAACTTATACCTGCAACGATCACTTACCCATAAGACACATTTAACTTGGGACTATGATGTAGGTTGCATCTTGCATTGTCTTCTAGCTTGTACTGCTTCTAATTTCTTGAAATGGCACTTATGACGAGACACTTTTTACCTGATAGAGTGATATTGGTTGCATGTTCATATGGTGCCTAGCTTTCATTTCTTCTAATTTTGTTGAAATGCCTTCCGCTTACTGTTTTTTCATACATATTCCATCCTCCTATCGTACGTGTGAATATGAAACGCTGTCTTTTTTTGTATATATTCCATCCTCCTATCATGCGCTTGCCTTACATCAAAGTAGTGTTCGTCTGTATCATGCATCAACCAGTTATGCAGAGCTAATTTTATTCATCTTCTTGTGGTTTTGACTTCATAAGGCAATATCAGAAAATAGGAAGGAAAAGAGTAAGTTAGGGGATGTTGGTGGTCCTCCGCACCGACGCAGACAGAGACTCTCTAGATTTGCCACTGCTACTGCTAATGAAGTTGAAGTCCCAAGTCTACATGATGAGTTCATCTCCCGTACTCCACCATCGCAGGTGCTTGCTCTAAGTTGACACTGGGATAATTGGTTTCATGTTGCATATGTTGTCTAGCCTGTATTTCTTCTATTTTGATTAAATTGCACCTGCTGAGTTCATACGTTATACATGTGCATATGACATGGCGTTCTGTGTCTAGAATACACTGCATCTATCTATCATACCATGTTCTTACATCAAAGTACTGCTGTTGTGTATCCCGCATCAGTCACTCATGATTGGACACTTTTAACATGGTAGTTTGATAGTGGTTGCATGTTGCATTGATTTCTACGTTGTACTGCTTCTAATTTTTTGAATTGCCACTTATGACAAGACACTTTTAACTTGGTAGAGTAATATTGGTTGCATCTTTCATATGGTGTCTAGCTTGCATTACTTCTATTTTCTTGAAAATCCTTCTGCTTAGTTTACACGTCGTAGCTGTGAATATGTCATGCCGTCCTGTTTTTCTTACATATTCCATCCTCATAACGTTGTCTTACATCGTAGTATTGCTTGTCTGTATCATGCATCAATGAGTTCTGAAGAGCGATTTTATTCTTTTGTGTTGTGGGTACGGCTTGACATGGCAAAGTCAGAAAAGAGCAAGGAAAATAATATAGTCGGGAGTGGTGTTACTCGTCGGGTGAAACGGAAAAGGATCTGCCGTCCAGATTCTGCTGGTACTTATAGTGCAGTAGAAGGTCCAAGTCCACCGGCTAAATCTACAAACACAGTATCACCTGCTCCACCAGCTGCAGCATCCGCTTCAACTGTACCAGCATCTCAACGAGTTACTCGTTCGCTTGCTCTGGAACTGGCCAGCTCCCAAGCTGCCTTCACACCTAACACTACTTCCGAAGCACTGCTGACACAACAGGACTTGGCAAGATCAGATGAACCTCATGAGCATCAACACCAAGACGGTACCTGACCGGGTCAAGTTGCAGTTGCATGCTCCTTTATATGTACTCTCACAGTTTGATGTACACTAACACTTTCCATATTTGTTGTTGAACTAGCACCACGACGCAAGCGAAAACAGACATCAGGGATATAATGCTTGACAGATTAACAAAATCTAAAGGAGGAAGAATGGAGATCCATTTTGAGGCAGGTTTAAAAAGGTCACGTGATGCTACAGAGTCAGCGAAGTTAGTATCAGAGGCAGTCATTGCCGTTAGGTGTCATGCATGTATTCTCCCAACGTGGATCCAGTACAGGAATGAGAAAGACAATACCCGGTTTAACACCTTCCTTGACCATTTATCTGTAAGTAATGTTATTCAATGCAATTAGTAATATTGTCTTGCTCTGTCCCATACTTTCTAGCTTCCTCCTAATAAGACTCACATTCTTTTTTCAACAGATGAGGTTCAAGTTGGATCCGAAAGATGATGCAACTAAACAAGCATGCACTCATGTTTTTCAGTCTGCTCTGCGACAGTATCGGTACCACCTTAGAAAATCTCACTTTGAGGGCAAGGCTAACAATGAAATCGCCCAAACATCTCCAGTGGAATATATTACAGATGAAGACTGGACAGCCCTCGTTAAACACTGGTCTGATCCAAAGTATTAGGTAGGCTATATGTATTTGATCAGACCACATATTGAACTTGTATTTATTTATGTGCCTTACAAGTGTATCTTCTTCTAGGCTAACTGTTTGAAGAACAAGACCAACCGTTCTAAAGTGAAATTCCAACAGACAACAGGATCTCATAGCTATATTGCTGCTACTTCCTTCTTTTTTCTGTGCCATATTATCGTATCTATATTGACTTGTTTCAAATACAGAGGAAAGCCTGTGCGGACCAAAAAGAACCTGAACCGAATGCAGTGCAAATCATCAAGGATTGCCACACCAGCAAGATGAAGGGCATGAGCACGCCAGTTCAAGCCGCTGTTGTAAGTCCTTACTTCTCCTGCCTTTGAACTGATTGGTACTGTGATGTGTTCATTTAACTACTTGGTTTGTAGCCAATGTCAGTTACTCTGTTCACTTATATACACAGTTGTCTTAACGTATCATTTCACCTTACATGGTTTAAAAGAGATGAAGGATATTCTTTTGGACTTGATCTGTATTCTAGTTGTTATGTTCACGTGCGCACACAATGATAAAATAGCCTGTTTGTTTTATATCTGTTTTGCCCATGATATGAATGATGTCATACTATGTTCATCCTACTTTAAACCATGTCTCTTTATCCTTAGATGTCAATGAATGTGAGGAAATAGACAATACAGTAGGCATGCTACATGGACATATGTTCCGAAAGTGATTTTATTATGTAGTTGGCACTACAATACATGCTAATGTATTACAGTAGTTCACCAAAATAAGTTATGTATAAACATGTAACCTACTTTGTTTGTTTGTCTCATTAGTAACTTATCTGGTACACTAATCTACAAGTTCAAACTTTCAGGAAGCTATGGAACAAATGATTGAACAGCCACAACCACCTGAACGTGACGATGCTACCACACGCACAATGTCACCTCTTGCTGCAGTGCGTCAGTATCTCTCCACTAACATTGCAAAAAGCACCTTCCTGCGTAATTCTGGGTTGGTTGTCAAGGTAACCTCGTCCAAATCGCCTACTGAACAAAATCTTCCTGCTAGACAGAGTGATATATCTGTGCTCCAAACACAAGTCCAATCCCTAATGGACGTCGTTTTGGAAACAAGAATAGTGCTTGACAAATGTCGTCAAGATATGAATGGTTTTGAAACCAGACTATCAGACATTCGCTTCGTTGTTCAAGAGCAATGGCGGAAAAAGGTGAAGATTGTGCTGCTCCATCAGATTCTACAGCCTGAAACATTAGCACTCAGGTCAAATGATATGTGCTTCTATACATCTGATGGTGCTTTTATCTGTAAGGACTGTAAACTTTATGCCAACAGGCCTTTTGTTGTATGGTTGGAATTTATTTTTTTGTGATACAACATTTATGATGCTGCCAAAGGCTGCAATAATTACGATGCTATTTTTGTATAGTGTAGGTTTATCTTAGTAATGTATTCGGCCGAAAGCTTCGTAGGAGCCCAACATGCCAACATTCGTCGGGCCCATTCCAATTGGGCTAAAAACGATTATGGGCCAAAATTTGCAAGTAGCCCACTAAAAATATCTGGGCCTAAATCAGCATAAGATTTGATATTTTTCTGGTAGGCCTGTGCCCATAGTGGGCCTTTAACAGGCCTAAACATAATTTGGGCCCTCAATAACAATAGGCCGTTTACAGGTTTAAATATCTCAAGCCCATAAAAAACATGGGCCTTTAAAAGACCGAAAGTGAGATTGGGCCCTGATTGTGCCAAATAACCCACTGGTCTTAGCAGGCCGAAATGGTGGCCCATTTACGATGCGAATCTTTCACAGGCCGAAATTCGGACGGGCCGTAAATGCGCCGACCTAATACACGGGGCTTTAACAGGCCAGAAGTTCGGTCGGGCAAGATTATCGTCATTTTTATATGGGTCGTTAATGGGCCCAATGTGACGTTGGGCCACATATGGCCCATGGATTTCGTCCGACGTTAACAGGCCGAATATCACAACAGGCCGAAAGTGGCCCAAATCTATAGTGGGCCTCTAACAGGCCGAATGTCAGACATGGCCGAATATGACCCAAATCCTTCACGGTCGTTTATGGGCCAAAAGTTTCAATGGCCTGTAAATGGGCCCAAATGAAGCAGGACCTTTAACAGGCCGGAAATACACCGGGCCATAATTCAGCCCATATACTTAGCGGACTGTTAACGGGCCAGAAGTGACCATGGGCCGCGATGATGACAAGTTTAGGACAGGCTGTTGACGGGCCGATTTGACACTAGTTGTGCGGGCCTTAACTGAGAATGTTGGGCCTTTAGCTGGGCTGGCCCATTATGGTCTGCAAAATCTTGTGGGCCTTTAGCTGGGCCAGCCCATTATGGCCCGCAAAATCTCGTGGGCCTTTAGCTCGGCCGGCCCATTATGATACGCAAAATCTCGTGGGCCTTTTGCTGGGCCGGCCCATTATGGACCGCAAAATCTTGTGGGCCTTTAGTTGGGCCAGCCCATTTAAACTTTATGGGCCACTTTTGGGCCGGTCCACGTGTCAACATATCATAGGAGCATCTCGCCCATTGGATGAGTGACACCTGTGCCAACGCGGAGCTGACACGTGTTTCCGTCAGCCAATCAGAATTTTACACGTGGAAAATCCCCATTGGTTCGGGCTATTAACGGGTTATCGGGTCCAAAACCGGACCTGATAGCTTAAGGGCATTCCGTTATGATGGATGCCACGTGTCGGTCACCCTTGACGAAAGCACTTCTGTGATGCGCGATTTATCGTCATGGAAGTGGACACTTCCGTGATGATAATTTTGGTAATGTCATGGAACACTTCTATGACAGCACAAGTATGACTATCTTGATTCTGTCATAAATTTATCATGGATGTACATGCATGACAGAAATAATGACCTACTGTGACAAACACGTATCATCACAGAAGAGTATTTTTTTGTAGTGGAGATAGGTTTTTGTAATCTGAAAATATAAAAACAGCAAGGTAACTAATGATAAAAGTGAGCGTAAACGGTATTGCAATGCTAGGAAACAAGGCCTAGGGTTCACACTTTCACTAGTGCAAGTTCTCTCAACAATAATAACATAATTGGATCATATAACAATCCCTAAACATGCAACAAAGAGTCACTCCAAAGTCACTAATAGTGGAGAACAAACGAAGAGATTATTGTAGGGTACGAAACCACCTCAGAGTTATCCTTTCTGATCGATCTATTCAAGGGTCCGTAGTAAAATAACATGAAGCTATTCTTTCCATTTGATCTATCCTAGAGTTCGTACTAGAATAACACCTTAAGACACAAATCAACCAAAACCCTAATGTCACCTCAAGTATCCGTGGGTATGATTATACGATATGCATCACACAATCTCAGATTCATCTATTCAACCAACACAAAGAACTTCAAAGAGTGCCCCAAAGTTTCTACCGGAGAGTCAACACGAAAACGTGTGCCAACCCCTATGCATAGATTCCCAAGGTCATGGAACCCGCAAGTTGATCACCAAAACATACATCAAGTGGATCAATAGAATACCCCATTGTCACCACGGGTATCCCACGCAAGACATAAAACAAGTGTTCTCAAATCCTTAAAGACTCAATCCGATAAGATAACTTCAAAGGGAAAACTCAATCCATTACAAGAGAATAGAGGTACATCAAGATCGTGCCAAATCAAGAACACAAGAGAGAGAGAGAGAGATCAAACACATAGCTACTAGTACATACCCTCAGCCCCGAGGGTGAACTACTCCCTCCTCGTCATAGAGAGCATCGGTATGATGAAGATGGCCACCGGTGAGGGATCCCCCCTCCGGCAGGGTGCCGGAACAAGATCCCGATTGGTTTTTGGTGGCTACAAAGGCTTGCAGCGGCGGAACTCCTGATCTACGTTATTTTCTGGAGGTTTGGGTATTTATAGGAGAGGTTGGCGTCGAGAACAAGTCACGGGGCCCCACGGGAAGTCCACGAGGCAGGGGGGCGCGCCCTCCACCCTCGTGGGGCCCACGGGACTCCCCTCCGGTAACTCTTCGTTCCAGTATTTTTATATTTTCCAGAAAAAATCTCCGTTGATTTTCAGCGCATTCCGAGAACTTCTATTTCTGCACAAAAACAACACCACGGTAGTTCTGCTGAAAACAGCGTCAGTCCGGGTTAGTTCTAACCAAATCATACCAAAATCATATAGAAATATTATAAACATGGCATGAATACATAAAAAATTATAGATACGTTGGAGACGTATCAGCATCCCCAAGCTTAATTCCTGCTCGTCCTCGAGTAGGTAAATGATAAAAACAGAATTTTTGATGTGGAATACTACCTAGCATATTTATCAATGTAATTTTCTTTATTGTGGCATGAATGTTCAGATCCAAAAGATTCAAGACAAAAGTTTAATATTGACATAAAAACAATAATACTTCAAGCATACTAACCAAGCAATTATGTCTTCCCAAAATAACATAGCCAAAGAAAGCTTATCCCTACAAAATCATATAGTTTGGCCATGCTTCATTTTCGTCACACAAAATGCTCCCATCATGCACAACCCCGATGACGAGACAAGCAATTGTTTCATACTTTGGCATTCTCAAACTTTTTCAACTTTCACGCAATATATGAGCGCGAGCCATGGACATAGCACTATAGGTGGAACAGAGTATGATGATGGAGGTTGTATGGAGAAGACAAAAAGGGAGAAAGTCTCACATCAACGCGGCTAATCAACGGGGTATGGAGATACCCATCAATTGATGTCAATGCGAGGAGTAGGGATTGCCATGCAACGGATGCACTAGAGCTATAAATATATGAAAGCTCAACAAAAGAAACTAAGTGGGTGTGCATCCAACTTGCTTGCTCACGAAGACCTAGGGCATTTTGAGGAAGCCCATTATTGGAATATACAAGACAAGTTCTATAATGAAAATTCCCACTAGTATATGAAAGTGACAAAATAAGAGACTCTCTATCATGAAGATCATGGTGCTACTTTGAAGCACAAGTGTGGAAAAAGGATAGTAACATTGCCCCTTCTCTCTTTTTCTCTCATTTTTTTGTTTGGGCCTTCTCCCCCCTTTTTTTATGGCCTCTTTTTTTTGTCCGGAGTCTCATCCCGACTTGTGGGGGAATCATAGTCTCCATCATCCTTTCCTCACATGGGATAATGCTCTAATAATGAAGATCATCACACTTTTATTTACTTACAACTCAAGAATTACAACTCGATACTTAGAACAAAATATGACTATGTAAATGCCTCCGGCGGTGTACCGGGATGTGCAATGAATCAAGAGTGACATGTATAAAAAATTATGAACGGTGGCTTTGCCACAAATACGATGTCAACCACATGATCATGCAAGGCAATATGACAATGATGAAGCGTGTCATAATAAACGGAACGGTGGAAAGTTGCATGGCAACATATCTTGGAATGGCTATGGAAATGCCATAATAGGTAGGTATGGTGGCTGTTTTGAGGAAGATATAAGGAGGCTTATGTGTGTTAGAGCGTATCATATCACGGGGTTTGGATGCACCGGCGAAGTTTGCACCAACTCTCGAGGTGAGAAAGGGCAATGCACGGTACCCAAGAGGCTAGCAATGATGCAAGGGTTAGAGTGTGTATAATCCATGGACTCAACATTAGTCATAAAGAACTCACATACTTATTGCAAAAATCTACAAGTCATCAAAGCCAAGCACTACGCGCATTCTCCTAGGGGGATAGATTGGTAGGAAAAGACCATTGCTTGTCCCCGACCGCCACTCATAAGGAAGGCAATCAAAGAAACACCTCATGCTTCAAATTTGTCACACAACGGTTACCATACGTCCATGCTACGGGACTTGAAAACCTCAACACAAGTATTTCTCAAATTCACAATTACTCAACTAGCACGACTCTAATATCACCATGTTCATATCTCAAAACAATTATCAAGTATCAAACTTCTCATAGTATTCAATGCACTTTATATGAAAGTTTTTGTTATACCCATCTTGAATGCCCATCATATTAGGACTAATTTTATAACCAAAGCAAATTACCATGCTATTCTAAAAGACTCTCAAAATAATATAAGTGAAGCATCAGAGACCACCTGGGGATTCCCTTGTACGTTAAAGCTTCTTGTTTCCTTGGTGTTTCCTTTCTGTGACGGGTCCGATAATCAGGCGATCGGAGAGGGCCGTCAGAGAATAGGGGCCTGAAAGGAAGAAAATGTTAAAGATATGCAGGTCCTGAGGCGGTTGAGCCGCATTGTGGGCCGTGCCATAGCCGTGCATCCGCCTATGCCCATGGTATCTTGAGTGCGTAATTATGTACGCACGGCGCAAATTTCGCCGCTTGACTGGGACTAGGACGGAGGCCGAATTGCTAGGCGAGCTCTGAACGTGCCGGGTGATCCTGTTGCAGGGTACTCCGGACTCGCTTGAAGGTGTCCGGGGGCTTTTTCGCCGAACTGGCGGTTTCTCTCAGAAGGCTGCTTTGCACTTCTGCTGCGAGGGCCGCGGTATGCTCCTCTGTACGGAGCGAGCGTTCTGTGTTTCCATTAACTGTTATAACCTCGCGAGGTCCTGGCATTTTGAGCTTGAGGTATGCATAATGCGATACCGCATTGAATCTGGCGAATGCGGTTCGTCCGAGCAATGCGTGATAGCCACTGCGGAAGGGGACAATATCGAAGATTAACTCCTCGCTTCGGAAGTTGTTCGGAGATCCGAAGACCACTTCCAGTGTGATTGAACCCGTGCAACAGGCCTCTACACCTGGTATGACACCTTTAAAGGTTGTTTTTGTGGGTTTGATCCTCGAGGGGTTTATACCCATTTTGCGCACTGTATCCTGATAGAGCAGGTTCAGGCTGCTGCCACCGTCCATAAGGACTCGAGTGAGGTGAAATCCGTCAATGATGGGGTCAAGGACCAATGCGGCAGAACCGCCATGACGGATACTGGTGGGGTGGTCCCTACAATCGAAAGTGATCGGACAAGAAGACCATGGGTTGAACTTTGGGGCGACTGGCTCCATCGCATAGACATCCCTTAGTGCATGCTTCCATTCCCGCTTGGGAATATGGGTTGCATATATCATGTTCACCGTTTTCACTTGGGGAGGAAATTTCTTCTGTCCTCCTGTGTTCGGCGGCCGGGGCTCCTCCTCGTCGTCGCTATGCAGCCCCTTTTCCTTGTTTTCGGCATTCAACTTGCCAGCCTGTCTGAACACCCAGCATTCTCTGTTGGTGTGGTTGGCTGGTTTATCGGGGGTGCCGTGAATTTGACACGAGCGATCGAGTATGCGGTCCAAACTGGACGGGCCCGGATTGCTTCTTTTGAACGGCTTTTTCAGCTGAACGGATTTAGAGCCACTGAATCCGGCATTGACTGTCGTGTCTTCGGCGTTGTCGCCGTTGTTGCGGCGCTTGTGTCTGTTGTGACGTGGCCTGCCGTTGCTATCTTTGGCATCTTAATTGCCAGGATTTCTTGATGTGTTGTTGCTGCGAGCCAGCCAGCTGTCCTCGTCCGCACAAAAGCGGGTCATGAGTGTCGTGAGGGCTGCCATGGACTTCGGCTTCTCTTGGCCGAGGTGTCAGGCGAGCCACTCGTCGCGAATGTTATGCTTAAATGCCGCTAAGGCCTCGGCATCCGGACAGTCGACAATTTGGTTCTTTTTAGTTAGGAACCGAGTCCAGAATTTCCTGGCTGATTCCCCTGGCTGTTGGGTTATGTGACTCAAGTCATCAGCATCCAGTGGTCGCACATAAGTGCCCTGGAAGTTGTCAAGGAATGTGTCTTCCAAATTCTCCCAACTGCCAATGGAGTTTGCCGGTAGGCTATTCAGCCAATGCCGAGCCGGCCCTTTGAGTTTTAGTGGGAGGTACTTGATGGCATGTAGATCGTCACCTCGGGCCATGTGGATGTGGAGGAGGAAATCCTCAATCCATACCGCGGGGTCTGTTGTACCATCATATGATTCAATGTTCACGGGTTTAAATCCTTCTGGGAATTCGTGATCCATTACTTCGTCAGTGAAGCATAGGGGGTGTGCGGCGCCTCTGTGTCGGGCTATGTCACGACGCAGTTCATACGAGTCTTGTCTGCTGTATTCGGCCCAGCCGGATTTGCTTTTAGTATATCCGGCGTGACGGTCGTCGTCACGTGTTGGGGTGCGCCCCCGTGATCCATAGATCGATCTTGTATGTCCTGCTTTGTTTTCCAATATGTCTCGCAGGTCCTGCGTGTTGCCCGGGCCTTGGTGTTTTTGTTTGCCTGGCGATGGGGTGCGGGCTGGATGATACGTCTCCAACGTATCTATAATTTTTGATTGCTCCATGCTATATTATCTTCTGTTTTGGACATTATTTGGCTTCATTATTCACTTTTATATTATTTTTGGGACTAACCTATTAACCGGAGGCCCAGCCCAGATTTGTTGCTTTTTGCCTATTTCAGAGTTTCGCAGAAAAAGAATATCAAACGGAGTCCAAACGGAATGAAACCTTCGGGAACGTGATTTTCGGAACGAACATGATCCAGAGGACTTGGACCCTACGTCAAGAAAGCCACCAGGAAGCCACGAGGTAGGGGCGCGCCTACCCCCCTGGGCGCGCCCTCCACCCTCGTGGGCCCCATGTTGCTCCACCGATGTACTCGTTCCTCCTATATATACCTACGTACCCCCAAACGATCAGATACAGAGGCAAAAACCTAATTCCACCGCTGCAACCTTCTGTACCCACGAGATCCCATCTTGGGGCCTGTTCCGGAGCTCCGCCAGAGGGGGCATCGATCACGGAGGGCTTCTACATCAACACCATAGCCTCTCCGATGAAGTGTGAGTAGTTTACCTCAGACCTTTCGGGTCCATAGTTATTAGCTAGATGGCTTCTTCTCTCTTTTTGGATCTCAATACAATGTTCTCCCCCTCTCTCGTGGAGATCTATTCGATGTAATCTTCTTTTGCGGTGTGTTTGTTGAGTCCGATGAATTGTGGGTTTATGATCAAGTTTATCTATGAACAATATTTGAATCTTCTGAATTCTTTTATGTATGATTGGTTATCTTTGCAAGTCTCTTCGAATTATCAGTTTGGTTTGGCCTACTAGATTGATCTTTCTTGCAATGGGAGAAGTGCTTAGCTTTGGGTTCAATCTTGCGGTGTCCTTTCCCAGTGACAGTAGGGGCAGCAAGGCACGTATTGTATTGTTGCCATCGAGGATAACAAGATGGGGTTTTTATCCTATTGCATGAATTTATCCCTCTACATCATGTCATCTTGCTTAAAGCGTTACTCTGTTCTTATGAACTTAATACTCTAAATACATGTTGGATAGCGGTCGATGTGTGGAGTAATAGTAGTAGATGCAGGCAGGAGTCGGTCTACTTGTCTCGGACGTGATGCCTATATACATGATCATACCTAGATATTCTCATAACTATGCTCAATTCTGTCAATTGCTCAACAGTAATTTGTTCACCCACCGTAAAATACTTATGCTCTTGAGAGAAGCCACTAGTGAAACCTATGGCCCCCGGGTCTATTTTCCATCATATTAATCTCCCGACAACAAGCTATTTCTGGTGCCATTCTTATTTTGTTTACTTTACTTTGCATCTTTATCACAAAAATACCAAAAATATTATCCTATCATATCTATCATATCTCACTCTCGTAAGTGACCGTGTAGGGATTGACAACCCCTTATCGCGTTGGTTGCGAGGATTTATTTGTTTGTGTAGGTGCGAGGGACTCGCGCGTAGCCTCCTACTGGATTGATACCTTGGTTCTCAAAAACTGAGGGAAATACTTATGCTACTTTGCTGCACCACCCTTTCCTCTTCAAGGGAAAACCAACGCAGTGCTCAAGAGGTAGCAACAAGGATTTCTGGCGCTGTTGCCGGGGAGGTCTACGCAAAAGTCAACATACCAAGTACCCATCACAAACCCTTATCTCCCGCATTACATTATTTGCCATTTGCCTCTCGTTTTCCTCTCCCCCACTTCACCCTTGCCGTTTTATTCGCCCTCTCTTTTTCCGTTTGCCTCTTTCTGCCCGTCTCTTGTTTGCTCGTGTGTTGGATTGCTTGTTTGTCACGATGGCTCAAGATAATACCAAATTGTGTGACTTTACCAATACCAACAAGAATGATTTCCTTAGCACTCCGATTGCTCCTCTTACCGATACTGAATCTTGTGAAATCAATGCTGCTTTGTTGAATCTTGTCATGAAAGATCAATTCACCGGCCTTCCTAGTGAAGATGCCGCTACCCATCTAAATAGCTTCGTTGATTTGTGTGATATGCAAAAGAAGAAAGATGTGGACAATGATATTGTTAAATTGAAGCTATTTCCTTTTTCGCTTAGAGATCGTGCTAAAGCTTGGTTTTCGTCTTTGCCTAAAAATAGTATTGATTCTTGGAATAAGTGCAAAGATGCTTTTATCTCTAAGTATTTTCCTCCCCCTAAGATTATCTCTCTTAGAAACGATATTATGAATTTTAAGCAACTTGATCATGAACATGTTGCACAAGCTTGGGAGAGAATGAAATTAATGATACGTAATTTTCCTACTCATGGTTTGAATTTGTGGATGATTATACAAAAAATTTATGCCGGATTGAATTTTGCTTCTAGAAATCTTTTAGATTCGGCCGCGGAGGCACTTTTATGGAAATCACTTTAGGAGAATCTACTAAACTCCTAGATAATATTATGGTTAATTATTCTCAATGGCACACTGGAAGATCTACTAATAAAAAAGTTCATGCAATAGAAGAAATTAATGTTTTGAGTGGAAAGATGGATGAACTTATGAAATTATTTGCTAGTAAGAATGTTTCTTCTGATCCTAATGATATGCCTTTGTCTACTTTGATTGAGAATAATAATGAATCTATGGATGTGAATTTTGTTGGTAGGAATAATTTTGGTAACAACGCGTATAGAGGAAACTTTAATACTAGGCCTTATCCTAGCAACTCCTCTAATAATTATGGCAATTCCTACAACAATTCTTATGGAAACTTTAATAAGATGCCCTCTGAATTTGAGACTAGTGTTAAGGAATTTATGAATTCGCAAAAGAATTTCAATGCCATGCTTGAAGAAAAATTGCTTAAAGTTGATGAATTGGCTAGGAACGTCGACAGAATTTCTCTTGATGTTGGTTCTTTGAAACTGAGATCTATTCCTCCTAAGCATGATATCAATGAGTCTCTCAAAGCCATGAGAATTTCCATTGATGAGTGCAAAGAAAGAACCGCTAGAATGCGTGCTAAGAAAGATTGCTTTATAAAAGCGTGTTCTTAAAATTTCTATGAAAATAAAGATGAAGATCTAAAAGTTATTGATGTGTCCCCTATTAAATCTTTGTTTTGCAATATGAATCTTGATAATGATGGGACTGAATATGATCCACCTTTACCTAGAAGGCGTTCCAAAAATTCGGAGTTTTTAGATCTTGATGCAAAAATTGCTAAAAGTGGGATTGAAGAAATCAAAACATTAGATGTTAATGAACCCACTATTTTGGATTTCAAGGAATTTAATTATGATAATTGCTCTTTGATAGATTCTATTTCCTTGTTGCAATCCGTGCTAAATTCTCCTCATGCTTATAGTCAAAATAAAGCCTTTATCAAACACATCGTTGATGCTTTGATGCAATCTTATGAAGAAAAACTTGAGTTGGAAGTTTCTATCCCTAGAAAACTTTATGATGAATGGGAACCTACTATTAAAATTAAAATTAAAAATCATGAATGCTATGCTTTCTGTGATTTGGGTGCTAGTGTTTCCACGATTCCAAAGACTTTGTGCGATTTGCTAGGTTTCCGTGATTTTGATGATTGCTCTCTAAACTTGCACCTTGCGGATTCCACTATTAAGAAACCTATGGGAGGAATTAATGATGTTCTTATTGTTGCAAATAGGAACTATGCTCCCGTAGATTTTATTTTTCTTGATATAGATTGCAATCCTTCATGTCCTATTATTCTTGGTAGACCTTTCCTTAGAACGATTGGTGCAATTATTGATATGAAGGAAGGGAATATTAGATTCCAATTTCCGTTAAGGAAAGGCATGGAACACTTCCCTAGAAAGAAAATAAAATTACCATATGAATCTATCATGAGAGCCACTTATGGATTGCCTACCAAAGATGGCAATACCTAGATATATCCTTGCTTTTATGCCTAGCTAGGGGCGTTAAACGATAGCGCTTGTTGGGAGGCAACCCAATTTTATTTTTAGTTTTTTTTTTGGCTTTTGCTTCTGTTTAGGAATAAATATTTGTTCTAGCCTCTGGTTAGATGTGTTTTTATGTTTTAATTAGTGTTTGTGCCAAGTTAAACCTATAGGATCTTCTTGGATGATAGTTATTTGATCTTGCAGAAAATTCCAGAAACTTTCTGTTCACGAAAATAATTGTTAAAAATCACCAGAACGAGATAAAATATCGATTCCAATTGCTTCTGATCAATAAACAAATTTTCTAGTTCGTCCTATTTTGGCTGAATTTTTGGAGTTCCAGAAGTTTGCGTTAGTTACAGATTACTTCAGACTGTTCTGTTTTTGACAGATTCTGTTTTTCGTGTGTTGTTTGCTTATTTTGATGAATCTATGGCTAGTAACATAGTTTATAAACCATAGAGAAGTTGGAATACAGTAGGTTTAACACCAATATAAATAAATAATGAGTTCATTACAGTACCTTGAAGTGGTCTTTTGTTTTCTTTCGCTAATGGAGCTCACGAGATTTTCTGCTAAGTTTTGTGTTGTGAAGTTTTCAAGTTTTGGGTGAAATATTTGATGGATTATAGAAAAAGGAGTGGCAAGAGCCCAAGATTGGGGATGCCCATGGCACCCCCAAGATAATCTAAGGATACCAAAAAGCCAAAGCTTGGGGATGCCCCGGAAGGCATCCCCTCTTTCGTCTACTTCCATCGGTAACTTTACTTGGAGCTATATATTTATTCACCACATGATATGTGTTTTGCTTGGAGCGTCTTGTATGATTTGAATCTTTGCTTTTTATTTTACCACAATCATCCTTTCTGTACACACCTTTTGAGAGAGACACACATGATTCGGAAATTATTAGAATACTCTATGTGCTTCACTTATATCTTTTGAGTTATATAGTTTTTGCTCTAGTGCTTCACTTATATCTTTTAGAGCACGGTGGTGATTTTTGTCTTATAGAAACTATTGTTCTCTCATGCTTCACTTAGATTATTTTGAGAGTCCTACAAAACAGCATGGTAGTTTGCTTTAACAATAATAGGCATACAAGATTAGTAAAAGAAAATTCTTATGAGTGTGTTGAATACTATGAGAAGTTTGATGCTTGATAATTGTTTTGAGATATGAAGATGGTGATATTAGAGTCATGCTAGTTGAGTAGTTTTGAATTTGAGAAATACTTGTGTTAAAGTTTGTGATTCCCATAGCATGCACGTATGGTGAACCGTTATGTGATGAAGTCGGAGCATGATTTATTTATTGATTGTCTTCCTTATGAGTGGCGGTCGGGGACGAGCGATGGTCTTTTCCTACCAATCTATCCCCCTAGGAGCATGCGCGTAATACTTTGCTTTGATAACTTGTAGATTTTTGCAATAAGTATATGAGTTCTTTATGACTAATGTTGAGTCCATGGATTATACGCACCCTTCTTCCTTCCACCATTGCTAGCCTCTCTAATACCGCGCACTTTTCGCCGGTATCATACACCCACCATATACCTTCCTCAAAACAGCCACCATACCTACCTATCATGGCATTTCCATAGCCATTCCGAGATTTATTGCCATGCAACTTACCACCGTTTCGTTTATTATGACACACTTCATCATTGTCATATTGCTTTGCATGATCATGTAGTTGACATTGTATTTGTGGCAAAGCCAATGTTCATAATTCTTTCATACATGTCACTCTTGATTCATTGCATATCCTGGTACACCGCTGGAGGCATTCATATAGAGTCATATTTTGTTCTAACTATCGAGTTGTAATTGTTGAGTTGTAAGAAAATAAAAGTGTGATGATCATCATTTTTAGAGCATTGTCCCAAGTGAGGAAAGGATGATGGAGACTATGATTCCCCCACAAGTCGGGATGAGACTCCGGACAAATAAAAAAAGAGGCCATAAAGAAGAAGAAGAAAAGGCCCAAATAAAAAAAAGGACAGAAAAAGAGAGAAGGGACAATGTTACTATCCTTTTACCACACTTGTGCTTCAAAGTAGCACCATGATCTTCATGATAGAGAGCCTCCTATGATATCACTTCCATATACTAGTGGGAATTTTTCATTATAGAACTTGGCTTGTATATTCCAATGATGGGCTTCCTCAAAATGCCCTAGGTCTTCGTGAGCAAGCGAGTTGGATGCACACCCACTTAGTTTCTTTTGTTGAGCTTTCATATACTTATAGCTCTAGTGCATCCGTTGCATGGCAATCCCTACTCACTCACATTGATATCTATTGATGGGCATCTCCATAGCCCGTTGATACGCCTAGTTGATGTGAGACTATCTTCTCCTTTTTGTCTTCTCCACAACCACCATTCTATTCCACATATAGTGCTATGTCCATGGCTCACGCTCATGTATTGCGTGAAGATTGAAAAAGTTTGAGAATGTCAAAAGTATGAAACAATTGCTTGGCTTGTCATCGGGGTTGTGCATGACTTAAATATTTTGTGTGGTGAAGATAGAGCATAGCCAGACTATATGATTTTGTAGGGATAACTTTCTTTGGCCATGTTATTTTGAGAAGACATAATTGCTTAGTTAGTATGCTTGAAGTATTATTATTTTTATGTCAATATTGAACTTTTGTCTTGAATCTTTCGGATCTGAATATTCATACCACAATTAAGAAGAATTACATTGAAATTATGCCAAGTAGCATTCCGCATCAAAAATTTTGTTTTTATCATTTACCTACTCGAGGACGAGCAGGAATTAAGCTTGGGGATGCTTGATACGTCTCCAACGTATCTATAATTTTTTATTGCTCCATGCTATATTATCTTCTGTTTTGGACATTATTGGGCTTTGTTATTCACTTCTATATTATTTTTGGGACTAACCTATTAATCGGAGGCCCAACCCAGAATTGTTGTTTTTTGCCTATTTCAAAGTTTCGCAGAAAAAGAATATCAAACGGAGTCAAAACGGAATGAAACCTTCGGGAACGTGATTTTCGGAACGAACATGATCCAGAGGACTTGGACCCTATGTCAAGAAAGCCATCAGGAAGCCACGAGGTAGGGGGCGCGCCCTCCACCCTCGTGGGCCCCACGTTGCTCCACCGACGTACTCCTTCCTCCTATATATACCTGCGTACCCCCAAACGATCAGATACGGAGCCAAAAACCTAATTCCACCGCCGCAACCTTCTGTGCCCATGAGATCCCATCTTGGGGCCTGTTCCGGAGCTCCGCCGGAGGGGGCATCGATCACGGACGGCTTCTACATCAACACCATAGCCTCTCCGATGAAGTGGGAGTAGTTTACCTCAGACCTTCGGGTCCGTAGTTATTAGCTAGATGGCTTCTTCTCTCTTTTTGGATCTCAATACAATGTTCTCCCCCTCTCTCGTGGAGATCTATTCGATGTAATCTTCTTTTGCGGTGTGTTTGTTGAGACCGATGAATTGTGGGTTTATGATCAAGTTTATCTATGAACAATATTTGAATCTTCTGAATTCTTGTCTGTATGATTGGTTATCTTTGCAAGTCTCTTCGAATTATCAGTTTGGTTTGGCCTACTAGATTGATCTTTCTTGCAATGGGAGAAGTGCTTAGCTTTGGGTTCAATCTTGCGGTGTTCTTTCCCAGTGACAGTAGGGGCAGCAAGGCACGTATTGTATTCTTGCCATCGAGGATAACAAGATGGGGTTTTTATCATATTGCATGAATTTATCCCTCTACATCATGTCATCTTGCTTAAAGCATTACTCTGTTCTTATGAACTTAATACTCTAGATGCATGCTGGATAGCGGTCGATGTGTGGAGTAATAGTAGTAGATGCAGGCAGGAGTCGGTCTACTTGTCTCGGACGTGATGCCTATATACATGATCATACCTAGATATTCTCATAACTATGCTCAATTCTGTCAATTGCTCAACAGTAATTTGTTCACCCGCCGTAAAATACTTATGCTCTTGAGAGAAGCCACTAGTGAAACCTATGGCCCCCGGGTCTATTTTCCATCATATTAATCTCCTGTCAACAAGCTATTTCTGGTGCCGTTTTTATTTTGTTTACTTTACTTTGCATCTTTATCACAAAAATAACAAAAATATTATCCTATCATATCTATCAGATCTCACTCTCGTAAGTGACTGTGTAGGGATTGACAACCCCTTATCGCGTTGGTTGCGAGGATTTATTTGTTTGTGTAGGTGCGAGGGACTCGCGCGTAGCCTCCTACTGGATTGATACCTTGGTTCTCAAAAAATGAGGGAAATACTTGCGCTACTTTGCTGCATCACCCTTTCCTCTTCAAGGGAAAACCAACGCAGTGCTCAAGAGGTAGCACTGGACTTCGGGCTGATATGCCGCTTTGTCTCAGCCATGAGGTGGCCGGTCAGCCGCATCATACGCTGGTAGTGTAGGCTTTAATGCTTCCTCCTCGAGTTGGGGTAGCAACCTGCGCTTTGGGTAACTTTTGGTTGGGCGCTCGAGTTCGTATTCCTCGGCTACCAGGACCTCAGTCCATCTATCCGCTAGCAGATCTTGGTCAGCTTAAAGCTGTTGTTGCTTTTTCTTCAGGCTTCTTGCTGTGGCTATAAGCCGACGCTTGAAGTGCTCCTACTCGACGGGATCCTCAGGCACGATAAATTCTTCGTCGCCGAGGCTCGCCTCGTCTTCGGAGAGGGGCATGTAATTGTCATCCTCTGATTCTCCGTCTGCTGCCTGTTCCTTAGGGCTAGCTTGCCCATCCTCCCGCTCAAAGCCTGGCTAGAGGGGATTGTCTTCGTCTTCGGCACTGTCCGCAGCGTTATTGTCTCTTGTGCCGGTATCACTGCTTTTTCTATGGCGGGGCTTAGAGCGGCGCCGATGACGCCGGTGCTTAGATTGCTTCTCGAGGGGATTATCCTCCGTTGCCTTATTGCCATCGCTTTCTTTGGGGGTGTCCACCATGTATATATCATATGATGAGGTGGCAGTCCAGCGCCCTGTGGGCGGTGGTTCCTGTTCTTTTCCTCCATCGTCGTCCATACCGTCGATGTCTTCAGAGTCGAAATCGAGCATGTCGGTTAAGTCGTCGACAGTGGCTATTAAGTGGGTGGTGGGTGGGGAATGAATTTCTTCGTCGTCCGCCTCCCACTCAAGCCGGACATAATTCGGCCAAGGGTCTCCTGACAAGGAGAGAGACCTCAATGAATTTAGCACGTCTCCCAAGGGCGAGTGCTGAAAGATATCCACGGAGGGAAACTCCATGATCGGTGCCCAATCAGATTCGATAGGCATGGACGCAGGCGGTTCGGAGCCCGTGGCTGGGGACGAATCCAAGGGTCTGGCAACACAGGTCTCATAGGAGGTGAAGTCAGTATTCGGCTCTGTCGCCGCTGAGTGTGCGGCCTCCGTGGTGGGGTCCATCCGCCCGTCCTCGGACGGCGCGATCTGCTCCGGATTGAGGGCCGGAGTAGCCACAGGTGTGATCTCCCGAACACCGTCCGACGGCAGAGCTAAGTCATGCTCGTCGTGACTGTGCGGCGCACCTGACATGGGCTCGAATCCATCGAAGATCAAGTCTCCGCGGATGTCAGCAGTATAGTTCAAGCTTCCAAACCTGACCTGACGGCCAGGGGCATAGATCTCGATCTGCTCCAGATGGCCAAGCGAGTTGGCCCGCAGTACGAAGTTGCCGAATACGAAGATCTGTCCGGGGAGAAAAACCTCACCCTGGATCGCATCTTTGCCGATGATCGAAGGAGCCATCAAGCCTTTATCATGACAGCAGAGTGGAACTCTCAATGAAAGCACCAATGTCGGTGTCAAAACCGGCGGATCTCGGGTAGGGGGTCCCGAACTGTGCGTCTAAGGCGGATGGTAACAGGAGGCGGGGGACACAATGTTTACCCAAGTTCGGGCCCTCTCGATGGAGGTAATACCCTACTTCCTGCTTGATTGATCTTGATGATATGAGTATTACAAGAGTTGATCTACCACGAGATCGTAGAGGCTAAACCCTAGAAGCTAGCCTATGATTATGATTGTTGTTGTCCTACGGACTAAACCCTCCGGTTTATATAGACACCGGAGGGGGCTAGGGTTACACAGAGTCGGTTACAAGGGAGGAGATCTACATATCCGAATTGCCAAGCTTGCCTTCCACGCAAAGGAGAGTCCCACCGGGACACGGGACGAAGTCTTCAATCTTGTATCTTCATAGTCCAACAGTCCGGCCAAGGTATATAGTCCGGCTGTCCGAGGACCCCCTAATCCAGGACTCCCTCACTCGCGCATACGTACAGCCAGGGCTCGTGTACATGGAGAGGCAACGGACGGCAGCAACGGCGTCATGTTCATCGGGCAGCCAACCGGCTGGGTCGGAACGGAGAAACAACGTCCTGTTCATCGGGAGGCAATAGACTGGGTCGGAATGCGTCCTTGATGACCCACAAGTATAGGGGATCAATCGTAGTCCTTTCTATAAGTAAGAGTGTCGAACCCAACGAGGACAAGAAGGAAATGACAAGTGGTTTTCAGCAAGGTATTTTCTGCAAGCACTGAAAGTATGAGAAACGAGTAGTTTGATAGCAAGATAATTTGTAACGACCAAGTAACGATAGTAGTAACAAAAGTGCAGCAAGGTAGCCCAATCCTTTTGAGGCAAAGGACAGGCCAAAACGGTCTCTTATGATAAGCAAAGCGTTCTTGAGGGTAGATGGGAATTTCATCTAGTCACTTTCATCATTTTGGTTTGATTTGTGTTCGCTACTTTGATAATTTGATATGTGGGTGGACCGGTGCTTAGGTGTTGTTCTTACTTGAACAAACCTCCTACTTAATTATGATTAACCCCCTCGCAAGCATCCGCAACTACGAGAAAAGTATTAAGAATAAATTCTACCCGTGGCATTAAACTTTTGTATCCAATTCAGTACCTTACGGAATAGCGCATAAACTAGGGTTTAAGATTCTGTCACTCTCGCAAGCCATCAGCTAATTACTACTCCACAATGCATTCCCTTAGGCCCAAATATGGTGAAGTGTCATGTAGTCGATGTTCACATTGTTGGAAATATGCCCTAGAGGCAATAATAAATTGGTTATTATTATATTTCCTTGTTCATGATAATCGTTTATTGTCCATGCTAGAATTGAATTGATAGGAAACTCAGATACATGTGTGGATACATAGATAACACCATGTCCCTAGTAAGCCTCTAGTTGACTAGCTCGTTGATCAATAGATGGTTACGGTTTCCTGACTATGGACATTGGATGTCGTTGATAACAGGATCACATCATTAGGAGAATGATGTGATGGACAAGACCCAATCCTAAGCATAGCATAAAAGATCGTGTAGTTCGTTTGCTAGAGCTTTTCCAATGTCAAGTATCATTTACTTAGACCATGAGATCGTGCAACTCCCGGATACCGTAGGAGTGCTTTGGGTGTACCAAACGTCACAACGTAACTGGGTGACTATAAAGGTGCATTACGGGTATCTCCGAAAGTGTCTGTTGGGTTGGCACGGATCGAGACTGGGATTTGTCACTCCGTATGACGGAGAGGTATCTCTGGGCCCACTCGGTAATGCATCATCATAATGAGCTCAATGTGACTAAGGAGTTAGCCACGGGATCATGCATAACGGTACGAGTAAAGTGACTTGCCGGTAACGAGATTGAACAAGGTATTGGGATACCGACGATCGAATCTCGGGCAAGTAAAGTACCGATTGACAAAGGGAATTGTATACAGGATTGATTGAATCCTCGACATCGTGGTTCATCCGATGAGATCATCGTGGAACATGTGGGAGCCAACATGGGTATCCAGATCCCGCTGTTGGTTATTGACCGGAGAGGCGTCTCGGTCATGTCTGCATGTCTCCCGAACCCGTAGGGTCTACACACTTAAGGTTCGGTGACGCTAGGGTTGTAGAGATATTAGTATGCGGAAACCAGAAAGTTGTTCGGAGTCCCGGATGAGATCCCGGATGTCACGAGGAGTTCCGGAATGGTCCGGAGGTGAAGAATTATATATAGGAAGTCAAGTTTCGGCCACCGGGAAAGTTTCGGGGGTCACCGGTATTGTACCGGGACCACCAGAAGGGTCCCGGGGGTCCACCGGGTGGGGCCACCTATCCCAGAGGTCCCCATGGGCTGAAGTGGGAGGGGAACCAGCCCCTAGTGGGCTGGGGCGCCCCCCATGGGCCTCCCCCTGCGCCTAGGGTTGGAAACCCTAGGGGTGGGGGGGCGCCCCACCTGACTTGGGGGGCAGGTTTCCCCCTGGCTGCCGCCCCCCCCCTTGTAGATGGGATCCAGGGCCGGCGCCCCCCCCCAGGGGGCCTATATATAGTGGGGGGGAGGGAGGGCAGCAGCATGACAGCCCCTGGCGCCTCCCTCTCCCCCTGCAACACCTCTCCCTCTCGCAGAAGCTTGGCGAAGCCCTGCCGAGACCCCGCTACTTCCACCACCACGCCGTCGTGCTGCTGGATCTCCATCAACCTCTCCTTCCCCCTTGCTGGATCAAGAAGGAGGAGACGTCGCTGCTCCGTACGTGTGTTGAACGCGGAGGTGCCGTCCATTCGGCACTCGGTCATCGGTGATTTGGATCACGGCGAGTACGACTCCATCAACCCCGTTCATTGGAACGCTTCCGCTCGCGATCTACAAGGGTATGTATATGCACTCCTTTCCCCTCGTTGCTAGTATACTCCATAGATGGATCTTGGTGATGCGTAGAAAAAATTTAAATTTTGCTACGTTCCCCAACAGTGGCATCATGAGCCAGGCCTATGCGTAGTTACTATGCACGAGTAGAACACAAAGCAGTTGTGGGCGTAGATGTTGCCAATTCTTCTTGCCGCTACTAGTCTTATCTTGTTTCGGCGGCATTGTGGGATGAAGCGGCCCGGACCGACCTTACACGTACGCTTACGTGAGACAGGTTCCACCGACTGACATGCACTAGTTGCATAAGGTGGCTAGCGGGTGTCTGTCTCTCCCACTTTAGTCGGATCGGATTCGATGAAAAGGGTCCTTATGAAGGGTAAATAGAAATTGGCATATCACGTTGTGGCTTTTGCGTAGGTGAGAAACGTTCTTGCTAGAAACCCATAGCAGCCATGTAAAACATGCAACAACAATTAGAGGACATCTAACTTGTTTTTGCAGGGTGTGCTATGTGATGTGATATGGCCAAAAAGGATGTGATGAATGATATATGTGATGTATGAGATTGATCATGTTCTTGTAATAGGAATCACGACTTGCATGTCGATGAGAATGACAACCGGCAGGAGCCATAGGAGTTGTCTTTATTTTTTGTATGACCTGCGTGTCAATGAAAACGCCATGTAATTACTTTACTTTATTGCTAACCGTTAGCCATAGTAGTAGAAGTAATAGTTGGCGAGACAACTTCATGAAGACACAATGATGGAGATCATGATGATGGAGATCATGGTGTCACGCCGGTGACGAAGGTGATCATGCAGCGCCTCGAAGATGGAGATCAAAGGCGCAAGATGATATTGGCCATATCACGTTACTTTATGATTTGCATGTGATGTTTATCATGTTTACATATTATTTGCTTAGAATGACGATAGCATAAATAAGATGATCCCTCACTAAAATTTCAAGAGACGTGTTCCCCCTAACTGTGCACCGTTGCGAAGGTTCGTTGTTTTGAAGCACCACGTGATGATCGGGTGTGATAGATTCTAATGTTCGAATACAACGGGTGTTGACGAGCCTAGCATGTACAGACATGGCCTCAGAACACATGCAAAACACTTAGGTTGACTTGACGAGCCTAGCATGTACAGACATGGCCTCGGAACACAAGAGACCGAAAGGTCGAACATGAGTCGTATAGTAGATACGATCAACATGGAGATGTTCACCGATGATGACTAGTCCGTCTCACGTGATGATCGGACACGGCCTAGTTTGACTCGGATCATGTATCACTTAGATGACTAGAGGGATGTCTATCTGAGTGGTAGTTCATTAAATGATCAGATGAACTTAATTATCATGAACATAGTCAGAAGGTCTTTGCAAATTATGTCATAGCTTGCGCTTTAGTTCTACTGGTTAAGATATGTTCCTAGAGAAAATTTAGTTGAAAGTTGCTAGTAGCAATTATGCGGACTGGGTCCGTAAACTGAGGATCGTCCTCATTGCTGCACAGAAGGCTTATGTCCTTAATGCACCGCTCGGTGTGCTGAACCTCAGCGTCGTCTGTAGATGTTGCGAAACATCTGACATACACGTTTTGATGACTACATGATAGTTCAGTGCGTAATGCTAACGGTTTAGAATTGTGGCACCAAAGACGGTTTTTGAAATGTCGCAGAACATATGAGATGTTCCGAAGACTGAAATTGGGATTTCGGACTAGTGCCCACGTCAAGAGGTATGGGACCTCTGACAAGTTTCTTAAGCCTACAAACTAAGGGAGAAAAGCTCAATCGTTGAGCATGTGCTCAGATTGTCTGAGTACTGCAATCGCTTGAATCGAGTGGGAGTCAATCTTCCAGATGAGATAGTGATGGTTCTCCATAGTCACTGCCACCAAGCTATTAGAGCTTCGTGATGAACTATAACATATCAGGGATAGATATGATGATCCTTGAGCAACTCGCGATGTTTGACACCGCGAAAGTAGAAATCAAGAAGGAGCATCAATTGTTGATGGTTAGTAAAACCACTAGTTTCTAGAAGGGCAAGGGCAACAAGGGATACTTCATGAAACAGCAAATCATTTGCTGATCTAGCGAAGAATCCCAAAGTTAAACCCAAACACGAGACTAAGTGCTCCTGTAATGAGGGGAACGGTCACTGAAGCAGAACTTCCCTAGATACTTGGTAGATGAGAAGGCAGGCAAGGTCGACAGAAGTATATTGGATATACATTAAATGAATGTGTACTTTACTAGTACTCCTAGCAGCACCAGGGTATTAGATACCGGTTCGGTTGCTAAGTGTTAGTAACTCGAAATAAAAGCTGCGGAATAAACGGAAACTAGCTAAAGGTGAGATGACGATATGTGTTGGAAGTGTTTCCAAGGTTGATGTGATCAAGCATCGCATGCTCCCTCTACCATCGAGATTTGGTGTTTGCGTTGAGCATGATTGGATTATGTTTATCGCAATACGGTTATTCATTTAAGGAGAATAATGGTTACTCTGTTTATTTGAATAATACCTTCAATGGTCTTGCACCTAAAATGAATCTCGATCGTAGTGATACACATGTTTGTGCCAAAAGATATAAAATAGTAATGATAGTTCCACATACTTGTGGCACTGCCATTTGAGTCATATTGGTATAGAACGCATGAAGAAGCTCCATGTAGATGGATCTTTGGACTCACTCGTTTTGAAAAGATTGAGACATGCGAACCATATCTATTGGTATATATGCATGAAGAAACTCCATGCAAATGGATCGTTTGTACTCACTTGATTTTGAATCACTCGAGACATGCAAATCATACCACATGGGCAAGATGACTGAAAGGCCTCATTTTCAGTAAGATGGAACAAGAGAGCAACTTGTTGGAAGTAATACATTTTGATGTATGCAGTCCAATGAGTGCTGAGGCATGCAGTGGATATCGTTATGTTCTTACTTCACAGATGATTTGAGTAGATGCTGAGTGTATTTACTTGATGAAACACAAGTCTGAATTGTTGAAAGGTTCAAGTAATTTCAGAGTGAAGTTGAAGATCGTCGTGACAAGAGGATAAAATGTCTGTGATATGATCATAGAGATGAGTATCTGAGTTACGAGTTTGGCACACAATTAAGACATTGTGGAAAGTGTTTCATAATTAATACCGCCTGGAACACCACGGTGTGATGGTGTGTCCGAACATCATAACTGCACCCTATTGGATATGGTGCATACCATGATGTCTCTTATCGAATTACCACTATCGTTTATGGGTTAGGCATTAGAGATAACTGCATTCACTTTAAAAGGGGCACCACGCAATTCCGTTGAGACGACATCGTTTAGAGAATCCTGAGTTGTCGTTTCTTAAAAGTTTGGGGCTGCGACGCTTATGTGAAAAAGTTTCAGGCTGATAAGCTCGAACCCAAAGCGGATAAATGCATCTTCATAGAATACCTAAAACAGTTGGGTATACCTCCTATTTCAGATCTGGAAGCAAAAGTGATTGTTTCTAGAAACGAGTCCTTTCTCGAGGAAAAGTTTCTCTCGAAAGAATTGAGTGGGAGGATGGTGGAGACTTGATAAGGGTATTGAACCGTCACTTCAACTAGTGTGTAGCAGGGCACAGGAAGTTGTTCCTGTGGCACCTACACCAATTGAAGTGGAAGCTTATGATAGTGATCATGAAACTTCGGATCAAGTCACTACCAAACCTCGTAGGTCGACAAGGATATGTACTACTCCTGAGTGGTACGGTAATCCTGTCTTAGAAATCATGTTGTTAGACAACAATGAACCTACGAGCTATGGAGAAGCGATGGTGGGCCCATATTCCGACAAATGGTTAGAAGCCATGAAATCCGAGATAGGATCCATGTATCAGAACAAAGCATGGACTTTGGTGAACTTGCCCGATGATCGGCAAGCCATTGAGATAAATGGATCTTTAAGAAGAAGACGGACATGGACGGTAATGTTACCGTCTATGAAGCTCGACTTGTGGCAAAGATTGTTTTCACAAGTTCAAGGAGTTGACTACGATGAGATTCTCTCATCCGTAGCGATGCTTAAGTCCGTCGGAATCATGTTAGCATTAGCTGCATTTATGAAATCTGGCAGATGGATGTCAAAACAAGTTTCCTTACCAGTTTTCGTAAGGAAAGGTTGTATGTGATACAATCAGAAAGATTTTGTCGATCCTAAGGATGCTAAAAGGTATGCTAGCTCCAGTGATCCTTCCATGGATTAGAGTAAGCATCTCGGAGTCAGAATATACATTTTGATGGAGTGATCAAAGTTTTTGGGTTTATACAAAGTTTGTTAGAAACTTGTATTTACAATAAAGTGAGTGGGAGCACTACAACATTTCTGATAAGTATATGTGAATGACATATTGTTGATCCGAAATGATGTAAAATTTCTGGAAAGCATAAAGGGTTGTTTGAAAGGAGTTTTTCAAAGGAAGACCTGGATAAAGTTTCTTACATATTGGACATCAAGATCTATAGAGATAGATCAAGACGTCTGATGATACCTTCAAAGAATGCACACCTTGACATGATTTTGAAAGAGTTCAAAATAGATCAGCACAGAAGGAGTTCTTGGCTGTGTTACAAGGTGTGAGTATTGAGTAAGACTCAAGACCTGACCAAAGCAGAAGAGAGAGAAAGGACGAAGGTCGTCCCCTATGCTTTAGACGTAGGCTCTACAGTATGTTATGCTGTGTACCGCACATGAATTGTGCCTTGCCATGAGTTGGTCAAGGGGTACAATAGTGATCCGGGAACGGATCACATGACAGCGGTCGAACTTGTCCTTCGTATCTAGTGGACTAAGGAATTTTATCGATTATGGAGGTGAAAAGGAGTTCGTCGTAAAGGGTTGCGTCGATGCGAACTTTGACACTAATCCAGATGACTCTGAGTAGTAAACCGGATTCGTATAGTAGAGCAGTTATTTGAAATGGCTCCAAGTAGCGCGTGGTAGCATCCACAAGATGACATAGATATTCGTAAAGCACACACGGATCTGAAAGGTTCAGACCCGTTGACTAATAACCTCTCTCACAAGCATGACATGATCAAACCAGAACTCATTGAGTGTTAACACATAATGATGTGAACTAGATTGTTGACTCTAGTGAACTCTTTGGATGTTGGTCACATGGTGATGTGACCTGTGAGTGTTAATCACATGGTGATGTGAACTAGATTATTGACTCTAGTGCAAGTGGGAGACTGTTGGAAATATGCCCTAGAGGCAATAATAAATTGGTTATTATTATATTTCCTTGTTCATGATAATCGTTTATTGTCCATGCTAGAATTGTATTGATAGGAAACTCAGATACATGTGTGGATACATAGACAACACCATTCCCTAGTAAGCCTCTAGTTGACTAGCTCGTTGATCAATAGATGGTTACGGTTTCCTGACCATGGACATTGGATGTCGTTGATAACGGGATCACATCGTTAGGAGAATGATGTGATGGACAAGACCCAATCCTAAGCATAGCATAAAAGATCGTGTAGTTCGTTTGCTAGAGCTTTTCCAATGTCAAGTATCATTTCCTTAGACCATGAGATCGTGCTACTCCCGGATACCGTAGGAGTGCTTTGGGTGTACCAAACATCACAACGTAACTGGGTGACTATAAAGGTGCATTACGGGTATCTCCGAAAGTGTTTGTTGGGTTGGCACGGATCGAGACTGGGATTTGTCACTCCGTATGACGGAGAGGTATCTCTGGGCCCACTCGGTAATGCATCATCATAATGAGCTCAATGTGACTAAGGAGTTAGCCACGGGATCATGCATTACGGTACGAGTAAAGTGACTTGCCGATAATGAGATTGAACAAGGTATTGGGATACCGACGATCGAATCTCGGGCAAGTAAAGTACCGATTGACAAAGGGAATTGTATACGGGATTGATTGAATCCTCGACATCGTGGTTCATCCGATGAGATCATCGTGGAACTTGTGGGAGCCAACATGGGTATCCAGATCCCGCTGTTGGTTATTGACCGGAGAGGCGTCTCGGTCATGTCTGCATGTCTCCCGAACCCGTAGGGTCTACACACTTAAGGTTCGGTGACGCTAGGGTTGTAGAGATATTAGTATGCGGAAACCCGAAAGTTGTTCAGAGTCCCGGATGAGATCCCGGACGTCACGAGGAGTTCCGGAATGGTCCGGAGGTGAAGAATTATATATAGGAAGTCAAGTTTCGGCCACCGGGAAAGTTTCGGGGGTCACCGGTATTGTACCGGGACCACCAGAAGGGTCCCGGGGGTCCACCGAGTGGGGCCACCTATCCCGGAGGGCCCCATGGGCTGAAGTGGGAGGGGAACCAGCCCCTAGTGGGCCGGGGCACCCCCATGGGCCTCCCCCTGCGCCTAGGGTTGGAAACCCTAGGGGTGGGGGGGGCGCCCCACCTGACTTGGGGGCAAGTTTCCCCCCTGGCCGCCGCCCTCCCCCCTGGTAGATGGGATCCAGGGCCGGCGCCCCCCCAGGGGGCCTATATATAGTGGGGGGAGGGAGGGCAGCAGCATGACAGCCCCTGGCGCCTCCCTCTCCCCCTGCAACACCTCTCCCTCTCACAGAAGCTTGGCGAAGCCCTGCCGAGACCCCGCTACTTCCACCACCACGCCGTTGTGCTGCTGGATCTCCATCAACCTCTCCTTCCCCCTTGCTGGATCAAGAAGGAGGAGACGTCGCTGCTCCGTACGTGTGTTGAACGCGGAGGTGCCGTCCGTTCGGCACTCGGTCATCGGTGATTTGGATCACGGCGAGTACGACTCCATCAACCCCGTTCATTGGAACGCTTCCGCTCGCGATCTACATGGGTATGTAGATGCACTCCTTTCCCCTCGTTGCTAGTATACTCCATAGATGGATCTTGGTGATGCGTAGAAAAATTTTAAATTCTGCTACGTGCCCCAACACACATGACACCACTAAGGGAATCACAACATACATACCATGAAAATATCGAACACATATAAAAATTCGCATGATTACTTGCAACAAGATTTCTCCCGTGACCTCAAGAACAAAAGTAACTACTCACAATTGATAATCATGATCAAGATCAGAGGGCTATTAAATAGCTTAATGGATTTGAACATATAATCTTCCACCAAATAAACCATATAGGAATCAACTACAAGATGTAATCAACACTACTAGTCACCCACAAGTACCAATCTATAGTTCCGGTACAAAGATTGAACACAAGAGATGAACTAGGGTTTGAGTGGAGATGGTGTTGTTGAAGATGTTTATGGAGATTTCCCTCACCAAGATGGGAGAGTGGTTGGTGATGATGATAACGATGATTTCCCCCTCCGGGATGGAAGTTCCTCCGGCGGAATCGCTCCGCCAGAGGGCAAAAGTGTTCCTGCCCAAGTTCCGCCTCGAGACGGTGGCGCTCCGTCTCGGAAGTCCTCTCCTTATTTTTTCTAGGCCAAACTGACTTATATACGAGAAGATGGGCACCAGAGGTGGGTTGGGCTGAGCACAACCCACCAGGGCACGCCTGGGCTCCTTGGCGCGCCCTGGTGTCTTGTGCTCACCAGGTGGCCCCCCTCGATAGTTATTTGCTCCAGTATTTCTTATATATTCCATAAAAATTCTCCGTGAAGTTTCAGCTCATTTGGAGTTGTGCAGAATAGGTAGCCTGACGTAGCTTTTCCAGGTCCAGATTTCCAGCTGCCGGAATTCTCCCTCTTTGTGTGAACCTTGCATATTATGAGAGAAAAGGCATTAGAATTACTCCAAAAAGCATTATTATGCATAAAACATTATATATAACAATAGGTAGACATGATGCAAAATGGACGTATCAGTCCTGTTCAACGGGAGCCAACCGGCTTGGATGGAACAGTCGAAATGGGGTCAGGCGTACCGCAGTACGGAGGAAACGACCTTCTGTTCGACAGGCTGTGGTCGAAACGGGGGTCCTGTTCATCGGAAGGGGTGTGGCGTACCGCAAAACAGAGGAAACAGACTTGTGTTGGAGCGCTACGGTCGAAATGGGGCTCCTGTTCATCGGGAGGAGTGTGGCATACCGCAAAACGGGAATCCACGGGCTACTGTTCACCCACCGTCGACTTCCTTCAGTCTCCACTTTGCACTGTTCATCCACCGCGTCTTCCTCCTGCCTCCACCAGCTACTGTTCATCCATGGGCTACTATTCATGCAACCCTCCACCAGCTACTATTCAACCAGCCCTCCACAGGGTCATGTTCATCCACCCCCAACCAGCTCGGCTGTGGCGGCCTCCTCTCGGGGTCCTGTTCATCCAGGGGCAACGACCTACTACTACTACCACGGGGTCCTGTTCATCCAACCCCCACCGGGAACTGTTCATCCAACCCCAACCACGTACATCTCGACTCGTTCAACCAACCCCCATGTTCATTGTTCATCAAGAGGCAGCAGTTTTGATCGGCTTCAGTAAGCAGCAACAGCAGCGATAGATCGCTCGGGTTCAGTTAGCAGTAGTAGCGAAGGAATCGCTCGATCGGGTTTAGTTAACAGCCAAGGGATCGATCGCTCGGGTTTAGCAACGCGCGTAGCTAGTGCAATCGCTCGGGTTCAGTAAGCGAACGCCTCGCTCGGGTTCAGTTAGAGCCCATCGCCTCGCACACACGCGCGTACGTGTATGAGAGAAACACGCAATCCCTCTGTGCATCGCCCGGCCCCGACCACCCACCGTAACCGGGAACTCCCCGAAATTTTCCTCTCCCTTGCTTCTACCATGATTTTTTCCTTCATGGACGGCCCAAAGAATGTCATGCAGGTGCGTCTCCGCTCCGCCCAAGACAAAAAGCCCATTTTCTACATGATTTTTTGTCATGAAGTAGGAGCCCACCACATCTATGATGATACCGGGTTTTGTCACAATTATCGTCATAAAAGTGTCATAAGCATGACAGAAAAAAATTTGTTCGGCCCAAAATGTCACGGATGTGTCTTTTTTTGTAGTGATTGCTTGAGGACAAGCAAAGGTTGAAGCTTGGAGGAGTTGATACGTCTCCGTCGTATCTACTTTTCCTAACGCTTTTCCTCTTGTTTTGGACTCTTATTTGCATGATTTGGATGAAACTAACCCAGACTGACGCTATTTTCGGCAGAACTACCATGGTGTTGTTTTTGTGCAGAAATAGAAGTTCTCGGAATGGAACGAAACTTTTTGGAGAATTATTTCAGAATATATAAAAAATACTGGAGCCAAGAACCACCGGAGGGTGGGCCTAGGTGAGCACAACCCACCAGGGCGCGCCCCCTCCAAGCGCGGCCAGGTGGGTTATGCCCACCTGGTGGACCCGCAGACCCTGATTCCAACTCTATAAATACCCATATTTGGAGAAAAAATTAGGGAGAAAGTTTCATCGTGATTCACGATACAGAGCCGCCGCCACCTCCTGTTCTTTATCGGGAGGCCAGATCTCGAGTCCGTTTTGGGCTCCGGAGAGGGGGGTCTTCAATCTTCGTCATCACTAACCCTTTTCCATCGCAATTGCATGATGCTCCCCATCGGGAGTGAGTAATTCCTTCGTAGGCTCGCTGGTCGGTGAGGAGTTGGATGAGATTCATCATTTAATCGAGTTAGTTTTGTTAGGGCTTGATCCCTAATATCCATTATGTTATGAGATTGATGTTGTTATGACTTCGCCATGCTTAATGCGTGTCACTTTGGGCTCGGGTGCCATGATTTCAGATATGAACCATTTATGTTTTCACCATTATATCTATGTTCTAGATCCGATTTTGCAAGTAATATTTACCTATTACGTGTTATGATCCGTAAACCCCGGGGTGACAATAACCGGGATACTTTCCGGTGATGACTGTAGTTTGAGGAGTTCATGTATTCACTGTGTGTTAATGCTTTGTTCTGGTTCTCTATTAAAAGGAAGCCTTAATATCCCTTAGTTTCCTTATGGGCCCCGCTGCCACGAAAGTGTAGGACAAAAGATGACATACAAGTTCTTTCCATAAGCATGTATGACTATTTACGAAATACATGCCTACGTTACATTTATGAGCTGGAGCTAGTTTTGTATCGCCCTAGGTTATGACTGTTATATGATGAATATCGTCCAATGAATCCACCAATCCAATGCCTACGAATTTCCTACATATTGTTCTTGCTAAGTTACAACTGCTGTTGTTACTGGTAGACTTGCTGGAAAATCATTGCTATCACTATTACCATTACTATTGATGTTACTACTACTATCAAAACTATCATATTACTGTGCTACTGATCACTTTGCTACATATATTTAATCTCCAGGTGTGGTTGAATTGACAACTCAACTTCTAATACTTGCAAATATTCTTTGGCTCCCCTTGTGTCGAATCCATGACTTTGGGTTGAATACTCTACCCTCGAAAATTGTTGCGATCCCCTATACTTGTGGGTTATCACTCCGCGTTCAGCACACGTTCAGCTCGAGGACGTCCTCGCCTTCTTGATCTAGCAAGTCGGGTGAAGTAGTAGACGAGTTCCGGCAGCACGACGGCGTGGTGACGGTAGTGGTGCAACTATCTTCGCAAGGCTTCGCCGAGCACTACGAAAGTTATGACCGAGAACGAACTAGAGGGAGAGGGGCGCCGCACACGGCTTGGGGATCGTGGTGTTTGTTGCCCCTCTCCCTACTCTCATATATATAGGTGGAGGGGGAGAGGAGGCAGCCCTAGGGCGCGCCCTAAGTGGCCGGCGGCTGCCCTAGGCGCCTACCTAGCCCCCCTCCATATATGGACATAGGGGGAAGGAAAGGGGAGTTGGCTAGCTTAGGGCGCCTCCCCCTTCCTTCCCTCCCTCCTTGGTGCATGGGCTGGGGCGGAGGGGCGCGCCAGCCCCCTTGTGGGCTGGTGCGCTTCCCCCCTTTGGCCCATAAGGCCCACCACTTACCGATGGCCTCCTGAAACCCCTTCCGGCACTCCGATAAATACCCTGTACTTTCTGAAACCTTTCCAGTGACCAAATACTATCATCCTATATATCAATCTTTACCTCCGGACCATTCCGGAGCTCCTCGTCATGTCCGTGATCTCATCCGGACTCCGAACAACATTCGATCACCAACTCACATAACTCATATAGTACTATATCATCAACGACCGTTAAGCGTGCGGACCCTATGGGTTCGAGAATGATGTAGACATGACCGAGACGCTTCTCTGGTCAATAACCAATAGCGGGACCTGGATGCCCATATTGGTTTCTACATATTCTATGAAGATCTTTATCGGTCGAACCTTTATGACAACATACATATTTCCCTTTGTCTGTCGGTATGTTACTTGCCCGAGATACGATCGCCGGTATCTCCATACCTAGTTCAATCTCGTTACCGGCAAGTCTCCTTACTCGTTCCGTAATACATCATATTGCAACTAACTCCTTAGTCACTTTGCTTGCAAGCTTCTTGTGATGTGTATTACCGAGAGGGCCCAGAGATACCTCTCCGATACACGGAGTGACAAATACCAATCTCGATCCATGCCAACTCAATAGACACCTTCGGAGATACCTGTAGAGCATCTTTATGATCACCCAATTAAGTTGTGACGTTTGATAACACACAAGGTATTCCTCCGGTATCCAGGAGTTGCATGATCTCATGGTCAAAGGAATATGTATTTGACATTAAGAAAGCAGTAGCAATAAACTGAACGATCATATGCTAAGCTAACAGATGGCCTCTAGTGCTTTCCTTTGTTAACTCACTTCACTAGTCTACTTGGACTTTATTTTTCTCTACCCACCTGGCACCCAAAATGGGGCCTTGGGCAGCTTGTAATTAACCATGTAACACTGTACATCTTGTTACTTTAAATATAATTTCACAGTAGGAGCCTTTCCTATTGTTTCTCGGTCACAAAAAACATATGGGTCTTGTCCATCATATCATTCTCCTAATGATGTGATCCTGTTATCAAGTGACAACACATGTCTATGGTTAGGAAACCTTAACCATATCTTGATCAACGAGCTAGTCTAGTAGTGGCTTACTAGGGACACGATATTTGTTTATGTATCCACACATGTATTTAAGTTTCCGGTCAATACAATTCTAGCACGAATAATAAACCTTTATCATGATTAAGGAAATATAATAATAACCACTTTATTATTTCCTCTAGGGCATATTTCCAACATTTGTGAGATTCACAGGAGAACATAGGTAATAGTCCCTATTGATTCAGTTTACCCATGAGAGATGACCCCTAAAAATGTGAAGCCATTGAATATAATGGTGGTTCACGAAGACATTCATGTCAAAGACAATGAGACATGAAGACATTCATCCGAAGATAATGGAGCACGAAGACATAGTCTTTTGGTAGCTCCATTTTCTTCTTTCTTGAGTCATAGGAACCATCGAACTGTCAAGTGGGGTCGAGGTAAACGAAGTCAGAAAACTGACGTGATGCTCAACCGAAAAATCCTAAGTCTTCGAGTGAAGACAATGAGCGTAAATCTCTTCGAGAGTTGGTTGAATCAGCTTTGCTTCTAGCCCAATTAAAGTTATTGTGTGTGTTCAAAATCTGACCGTTGGACACATGTTGGTTATCCACTGACCCAGGACCATTTCGGACAAATCATGTCGGGTTGCCCCTGGCTACAAATAGCCACCCACTACAACCACTTGTTGGTTGGTTGCTCCAAGCTATTACACGGCTTTTGTTGTTTGAGAGCAACCCACCTCCGAAGCCTTTGAGAGAGAATCCTTGCGAGGACAAACCCAAAACGCCTAGAGCCAAAATTGTGATTGAGCATCACTGAAGCCCTTCTGTTCTAAGTGAACTGAAGACTTGTTACACTTGAGGACTGTGATCCTCCAGTCAATTAGGCATCGCGTTCTGAGCATCCAAGAATCATTGTGGATTGTCGGTGAACGAAGTCTATGAAGAAGGTTTGGAAGTCTACCTTGAAGAATTACGAGAGTGATTGGGCGAGATCTGCGGGTCTTAGCTCAAGGGGAATAAGGTGAAGACAAGGTCCTATGAGTTCAATCTCAACCTCCCTAACCAGACGTACAGTTGTCACAGCAACTGGAACTGGTCAAACAAACCATTGTCTTCAGCGAGCATCTGGTTCTATCACTTCACTCCTTTACTTATTATTTAGTTTCGTGAAGTCTTTTCTTGCTCATCCTTTATGAAGACATTGCTTGAAGACATTTGCTCTGATTATCTGTTTGTCTTCATTCTATCTCTATGATTTGTTGTATTTTGCCTAGTCTTCTGCTTGCACCTGCTTTACAAATTCAATTGTATTCATATGCTAACATGACTAGTGTAGGTTGTATTCTGTTGTATCCTGTTTAGTTACTATTTCGCTTCCGCATCTTCGAAGACATTGCCTGTCTTTGAAGACTTTAATTGAAAAGGAAATCGCCTATTCACCCCCCTCTAGTCGATAACTAGCACTTTCACTTACCAAATTTGATAACCATAGCAAAACAAAAGAGGAGATGGGCAACACCAAGCTATGGACAACAATGGTAGCATCAGCATGTGACAGTGGCTAGGCTTTGCATTTTCCAAACGAATATGTAAGTTTCTTTATGTTTATAGGGCTCTTTCTACCTGAAAGTGTCCCTGGCAAAGGTCACCAAACAAATAGACCAAAGAATACCCTGTTGTTGCAACTCCACCCAGGAGGTAATGTTTTACTCCTACATGGTCAATGATGGATAAGTCACTTGTTACAGATACATGTTTAACAACTAAACGTTTTACATACAGGAGCAAATATCTAGCCTCAGCCAATAAATAGTTTTTTAGTGAAACCCAGAAATGCTAACAATAGTCAAAGGCCTAGAGGCACCAAGAAATGCACTGAATAAGCTAACAGTTTACCTGCTCAACATCATGTCCATACTGACCTGCAAATAAACAAAGATAGCGTAAGGAACACCTCCAAAGAAGCTAAACATCATGCCCAAATGGTTGGCCAAATGAAATACAATTGTTACTAAGTACACTTAGATTCTAGCAAGCATAATAATCAAAATTCAGAGTAAATAGTATCTAAAAGAATTAGAATAAACATGAAGGATTTTTCTAAACCAATTAGTCTCTTTAGGAGGTGGTTGTGGGTCGAGCGGCAGGGAAATTTCGGCAGGAGGGGAAAAGAGATCTTACCAATGTCGTCATCGCCATGGATGGCTAGCTCCTGGTCATTGAAAGTTAGTTGGGAGAGATGGAGGTACCTATCTCCTAGTTGCATGAAATGGGGGGAGTAGAGGCGTCCTACCCCACAACGGACCACCAGGACCGAAGCGACATTGTTCCATTCAGATCTGGTACCATGGGAGGGAGAGGATAGGGATCCGGTTATGGGTTGGGGAGGTGGCGCCATGAGAGGGAGGGGTGAGATCGCCTCACTGGGAGACCGGTGAAAGGAGCAGGGTCGCACTTTCGCGAATGGGGAAGGCAGCGGTCGACCTATCGGAGGTGGAGAGATGTTCGGTAGAAGGACAGATAGCCCCGGAGGTGGCTGATGGTGGTAGGAGGGACGACCCCCGCGGTGGCTGGCGGTGGTCGTCGGCGGTGGTGTTAATCAGATCCCTTGCATCGCACGGGAGAGAGAGAGGGGATCGAGTAAGGAGAGATCCAGAGGAATGGATCGTGGGTAGTGTTAGGTTTTTGGGAAGTTTTCGCGGGTTGGGCCAAGTTTTGGGTGCCGAGGTTTACATCTGTGCGCGAAGGCCTATTTTAGCGACGAGTGGTTGGTAGGCCTTTTTTATCGACCGATGATTGGATGGCCATATGACCTTTCCCGACTGACAATGAGACAGCAAAGATTTGTGTATTCCCGACCGACCGTCCGTTACTCCGCAGCGGTTCCAACAGTCGGTCGGCAAAAGTGACTTTTACGAACACACGTCGGCAGGGAATGTAGTGTCATGGTTGTGACGCCCCCGATTCAATCGTACACTAATCATACACGCAAACGTGTACGATCAAGATCAGGGACTCACGGGAAGATATCACAACACAACTCTAAAAATAAAATAAGTCATACAAGCATCATAATACAAGCCAGGGCCTCGAGGGCTCGAATACAAGTGCTCGATCATAGACGAGTCAGCGGAAGCAACAATATCTGAGTAGAGACATAAGTTAAACAAGTTTGCCTTAAGAAGGCTAGCACAAACTGGGATACAGATCGAAAGAGGCGCAGGCCTCCTGCCTGGGATCCTCCTAAACTACTCCTGGTCGTCGTCAGCGGCCTGCACGTAGTAGTAGGCACCTCCGGTGTTGTAGGAGTCGTCGTCGACGATGGCATCTGGCTCCTGGGCTCCAACATCTGGTTGCGACAACCAGGTAGAATGGAAAGGGGGAAAAGAGGGAGAAAAGCAACCGTGAGTACTCATCCAAAGTACTCGCAAGCAAGGATCTACACTACATATGCATGGGTATATGTGTAAAGAGGCAATATCGGTGGACTGAACTGCAGAATGCCAGAATAAGAGGGGGATAGCTAGTCCTGTCGAAGACTACGCTTCTGGCAGCCTCCGTCTTGCAGCATGTAGAAGAGAGTAGATTGAAGTCCTCCAAGTAGCATCGCATAGCATAATCCTACCCGACGATCCTCTCCTCGTCGACCTGTGAGAGAGCGATCACCGGGTTGTATGTGGCACTTGGAAGGGTGTGTTTTATTAAGTATCCGGTTCTAGTTGTCATAAGGTCAAGGTACAACTTCGGGTCGTCCTTTTACCGAGGGACACGGCTATTCGAATAGATAAACTTCCCTGCAGGGGTGCACCACATAACCCAACACGCTCGATCCCATTTGGCCGGACACACATTCCTGGGTCATGCCCGGCCTCGGAAGATCAACACGTCGCAGCCCTACCTAGGCACAACAGAGAGGTCAGCACGCCGGTCTAAATCCTATGCGCGCAGGGGTCTGGGCCCATCGCCCATTACACACCTGCACATTGCGTGGGCGGCCGCAAGCAGAACTAGCCCCCTTAATACAAGAGCAGGCTTACGTTCCAATCCGGCGTGCGCCGCTCAGTCGCTGACGTCACGAAGGCTTCGGCTGATACCACGACGTCGAGTGCCCATAACTGTTCCCGCGTAGTTGGTTAGTGCGTATAGGCCAGTGGCCAGACTCAGATCAAATACCAAGATCTCGTTAAGCGTGTTAATTGAAGTATCCGCGAACGCCGACCAGGGCAAGGCGCACCTCTCTCCTAGTGTGACGCCCCCGTTTTGACCGTACACTAATCATAAACGCAAATGTGTACGATCAAGATCGAGGACTCACGGGAAGATATCACAACACAACTGTAGACACAAATTAAAATAAAACAAGCTTTATATTACAAGCCAGGGGCCTCGAAGGCTCGAATACATAAGCTCGAAAACACAAGAGTCAGCGGAAGCAATAATATCTGAGTACAGACATAAGTTAAACAAGATTGCCTTAAGAAGGCTAGCACAAAAGTAGAAACGATCGAAAAGGCAAGGCCTCCTGCCTGGGACCTCCTAACTACTCCTCGAAGCCGAACTCCACGTAGAATCATCCTCGGGATCTCTAGCTCCTGGACTCCAGCATCTGGTTGCGACAACCAGGTATAGAAAGGGGAAAAGAGGGAGAAAAGCAACCGTGATTACTCAAACAAAGTACTCGCAAGCAAGGAGCTACACTACATATGCATGGCTATATGTGTAAAGGGCCATATCGGTGGACTGAACTGTAGAATGCCAGAATAAGAGGGGGATAGCTAATCCTGTCGAAGACTACGCTTCTGGCCACCTCCATCTTGCAGCATGTAGAAGAGAGTAGATGGTAAGTTCACCAAGTAGCATCGTATAGCATAATCCTACTCGGCGATCCCCTCCTCGTCGCCCTGTTAGAGAGCGATCACCGGGTTGTATCTGGCACTTGGAAGGGTGTGTTTTATTAAGTATCCGGTTCTAGTTGTTATAAGGTCAAGGTACAACTCCGGGTCGTCCTTTTACTGAGGGACATGGCTATTCGAATAGATAAACTTCCCTGCAGGGGTGCACCACATAACCCAACACGCTCGATCCCATTTGGCCGGACACACTTTTCTGGGTCATGCCCGGCCGAGGAAGATCAACACGTCGCAGCCCTACCTAGGCACAACAGAGAGGTCAGCACGCCGGTCTAAATCCTATGCGCGCAGGGGTCTGGGCCCATCGCCCATTGCACAACTGCACATTGCGTACGCGGCCGAAAGCAGACCTAGCCCCCTTAATACAAGTGCGAGCTTACGGTCCAATGCGGTGCGCGCCGCTCAGTCGCTGACGTCACGAAGGCTTCGGCTGATACCACGACGTCGAGTGCCCATAACTTTCCCACGTAGTTGATTAGTGCGTATAGACCGAATGGCCAGACTCAGATCAAATACCAAGAACTCGTTAAGCGTGTTATTTTAAAGTAACCGCAAACGCCGACCAGGGCCAGGCCCACCTCTCGCCTAGGTGGTCTCAACCTGCCCTATCGCTCCGCCACAAAGATCCACTCGCGGGTACTCCTACGAGCCGACCCGACTTTAGTCACCACAGGTATCATATATCATGTATATAAGTATATAGCCATGATCACCTCCCGAGTGATCACGGCCCGATAGTATAGCATGGCAGACGGACAAGAATGTAGGGCCACAGATGGAATACTAGCATCCTATACTAAGCATGTAGCATTGCAGGTAAAGGTAACAACAGTAGTAGCAAGGACAGGCTATGCATCAGGATAGGATTAACGGAAAGCAGTAACATGCTACACTACTCTAATGCAAGCAGTATTAGAGAAGAATAGGCGATATCTGGTGATCAAGGGGGGGCTTGCCTAGTTGCTCTGGCAAGTAGGAGGGGTCGTCAACTCCGTAGGCGAACTGGGCAGCAGCGTCGGTATCGGAGTCTAGCGAGAGAAGAGGGGGAAGAAACAATAAATATAATGCAAACATATGCATGACGATGCATGACATGACAATGAGCGTTGTTAGTGGGGCCCAATCGCGGTAGTAGGTGATACCGGCGAAGGGGGGAAACATCCGGGAAAGTATCCCCGGTGTTTCGCGTTTTCGGAGAGATGAACCGGAGGGGGAAAGTTGCGTGTTCGATATGTTTGGGATGTGTGGCGGACGAACGGGCTGCGTATTCGGATTCGTCTCGTCGTTCTGGCAACTTTCATGTAGAAAGTATTTTCATCCGAGTTACGGTTTATTTTATATGAATTTTCAAAGTTTTTAAATGATTTTCTAATTTTGGGTTTAATTTAATTCGAAACTAAATTAGTATTTAAATGCTATGGGTACACAGGAAGTGTACCCAGAAGTGTGCACCACAGGCTGACAGGTGGGGACAGTTGACTAAGTCAACTACCCAGTCAGCACCCAGTCAGCAGAGGCTGACGGGTGGACTAGGAGGATGCTGACTCAGTGGTCAATAGGTCAACATTGACCAGTCAAACAGGCAGGTGGTGGGCCACCTGTCAGTGACACATGTATTTAACAGGTATTTCTCTTAAAGTTCCTCTAATTAGCTGGCGGGGCCCACATGTTATACTCTAGTTTATTAATAGGTTTATTTTCAAAACAGTGTTAGTTTAGTGGGTGGGCCCCCGGCGTCAGTGCGTGTTTATGGGGTATTAGTGGCTAATGACAACCACGTCATCGGATTAGCGCCGGCGACGAGCTACAGAACGACAGCGGCATAGGAGCTCGCCGGAAACGGCGTACGGGGAGCCGTACGCGGCGCGGATGGGTCCATTCGAACACCTACGCAACGGCGCATCGCATGGTGGTGGTGGCACAGCCGGGGGTGGTCGGTGTCGACCGATACAACGACGACCGACGGCAACAGAAGGCGGGCGATATGGGAAGCAGCAGGCCAAGGCACGCGCGCGCGTGAGTGAGGCCCGACGTGGCTGAGTGCGGGCGCACGCGTGGTCCAGGGACGGGCGAGCGCGGCTCGGCCGCGGTGACCGGGCGGAGAAAGGGGGGCGGTTCGAGAGGGTTCCTCACCCACGCAGCAAGGGAACGGGCGGCGTGGCTCGGAGAAGCGGCGCGGGGAGGGGACGAGGACGACGCAGTCCGGCGGGGAGGCGACGCCGACGAGGTAGCGGGCGATCCGAAGGCGGCGGCGTCGAGCGGCGACGGGGTGGGGGCGCCGAGCGCTGGGCGCCAGTCGGGAGGAGGTGAGGACGGGGCGGCGCTGGTGTGGCGGTGGAGCGCCGGTATGAGGCGGGGCGGTCCGGCAATGGTGTCCGGGGCGAGCGGCGTGCGCCTCCTGATCCAGATCGGGGGAGGGGAACCGAGCGAGTGGGGGAGAGTGGTGGAGATCATGCGGGGGAGGGGTAAAGTGGACCGGGTGGTGCTAGGGTTTCGGCCTCGGGGGGGTTAGTAGGCAAGTGGGGTTGGGCCGGCCGACTGGGCTGAGGCCCAGGTGGGCAGGGGGGTTCCTCTATTCCCTTTTTTGTTTTCTCTTGATTTGCTTTTCCTTTTCTGTTTTTCTTTTATTTCTTTACTGTTTTCATTTATAGTTTCTATTATTTTAGTTTTATAAAATACCAAGTTAGCACCTACATTAGTATTACTAATTAGGCCACTGCCATAATTATTTTGGCACACTACTAATTTAGTTATATTATTATAACTTTATAAAAGGCATTAAATTAATTGTTTTGCCCTAAGCTTTGGTTATTTTAGTGAATTTAAATATTATAAGAAATGTTGGTTTCTCCACCATTATTACTCATGAATTATTCGGCAACACCCCAACATTTTAGTTTTAATATTTGAAAATATTTTATTGTTTGCTTGATTTTGAATTTGAATTCGAACCGGTCTCGAACTAACGCGAGATTACCAACAGTAATCGAGGTGACGTGGCATCATTAACGTGGGATTACTGTAGCCTAATTATCTAGGCATCACACCTAGGTGGTCTCAACCTGCCCTGTCGCTCCGCCACAAAGTAACAGTCGGCGGCCGTCGGGAACCCAGGCCCACCTCTACCGGGATGGAGCCACCTGCCCCTTCAGCCCCCATCTCCGAACAGTATCATAAGTAATGTAACAGTATAAAGTATATAGCATATGCCCGTGATCACCTCCCGAAGTGATCACGGCCCAGTAGTATCGCATGGCAGACGGACAAGAGTGTAGGGCCACTGATGGAACACTAGCATCCTATACTAAGCATTAGGATAACAGGTAAGGGTAACAACTGTAGCAACAATGATAGGCTATGCAGCAGAATAGGATTAACCGAACAGTAACATGCTACACTACGCTAATGCAAGCAGTAGAGAGAAGGATAGGCGATATCTGGTGATCAAGGGGGGGCTTGCCTGGTTGCTCTGGCAAGAAGGAGGGGTCGTCAACTCCGTAGTCGAACTGGGGTCGCCGGCAGTCTCGGGGTCTACCAGAAAGAAGTAACGGTGGGGGAACACAATAAATAACAGAGCAATCAAAGCATCACAAAGCGTAACATGGTAATACGCGGTGCTAGGTGTGCCTAACGTGGTAGTAGGTGATACCGGCGAAAGGGGGAAACATCCGGGAAAGTATCCCCGGTGTTTCGGTTTTCGGATAGATGAACTGGAGGTGAAATGTTGCAGGTTCACTATGCTAGGGACGTGTGGCGGACGAACGGGCAGCATATTCGGATTCGTCTCGTCGTTCTGAGCAACTTTCATGTAGAAAGTATTTTCATCTGAGCTACGGTTTATTTTATATGATTTTCTAAAGTTTTAAATCATTTTTAGAATTTATTTAATTAATTTAATTCAACATTATCTAGAATAGTGCATGTTGACGTCATCATGACGTCAGCAGTCAACAGAGGTGTTGACTGGTCAAACTGACGTGTGGGTCCAGTGGGACCCACCTGTCATACTCTATTTAGGTTAATTAGGGTTTAGCTAAACTAATTACTGTTTAATTAAACTAACAAGTTAATCAGATTAATTAAATAAGATTAATTAAGTTAATTGAATAATGAATTAATATTTTATTTATAATTTATCTTTTTTAAAATATATATATATTTATTTATTTATTTTCTTAAATCGCTCTGGGGCTGGGCCCCACATGTCTGTGGCCCAGAGGGGCCATAGCGGTTCGGGCGGTAGCGGGTGCGGGCGCGCCCGACAGGGCGAACCCGGGTGAGCGGGCGGCGGCCGCCGAGGCGCGGCGGGGCGCCGGAGTTGGGCGCGGTAGCGGCGAGGCGCCGGCGGCCACCGCAGCAAACGGTCGCAGCCGCCGGGGAAGGGAACCAGCGGCAGGAGGCGGGGGGAAGGCCACAACAGGCCGACCCGGCAGCGGGGGCGGAGGCAGGGCCGCGGTGATGCGGTGGCTGGCCGGGACGGGGATGCGGACGCAAAAACCGGACGGCGCCAACGGCGCGACGACCACGGGCGAGGGGCGACGGCGCGTGAGCGCGTGCACGTATGTGCGCACGGGGACAGGGGAGAGGAGGAGGGGCGCGGCTCACGTCGGGTTCGTAGGGACGGGGCAATGGTGCTCGAGGTGGGTGACGGGGACGCGGTCGACGACGAAGAGGAAGGCGAGGCGGCTCCGGCGAGCGGCTTGAGGAGGAGACGAGGGAGGCCGGATCTGCGACGGGGCCTCCGGGATCCGTCCTTCTCCGACGAAGAGGCGGCTTGGCGCGGCACGGACGCGGAGGACTAGGCAGGTGTGGCCACGGTAGGAGCTTCTGCGGGCGGTGGCGCGAGGACGACGATAGGCGGCGAAGAGGGCGGCTTATGGCGACGGTGAGGTCCGGCGACGGCGGCGAGCGTTGGGCGCTGGAGTAGTTGCCCCCCGATCCAGATCGGGGGTGGGGGGAGTGGAGGCGAACGTGGGGGGGGGAGTGGCGCGACGGGATCGGGGTCGATCCCGATCCAGATCGAGACGAGGGGGAGGGAGTGGCCGTCGTGTGAAGTGGGGGGTTAGGGTTTCTGGGAAGTGGGGGGTAGGTGTAGTGGGGGTGTTGGGCCGGCCTGGTGGGGTGGCGGACTGGGCCGGCTGGGTCGAGGCCCAGTGGGGGAAGCAGGGGTTCTTTCCTCTTTTATCTTTTGTTTTGTTCTCCGGCTTTATTCTTTTCTTTTATTTATTTTCCTTTTTCTATTTTAATTTTATATCCCAAATTGTTTTAGTTTTGCAAAATATTCAATTAGCCCCTAAAATAGTAACATTAATTATACCACTGGCACAATCACTTTGGCACCTAGCTAAAATAGTTTATTATTTTATAGAGTATAATAGGTGTATAATTATTTGTTTTTGCTGCTGTTTTAATCACTTTAGGGTATTTAGTTATTTTATAAAGATGTTATTTCTCCACTAATATTATCCATGATTTATTTCTCATATTAAGAACATTTTAGTTTGACTTTTGAAAACTTTAATTGTATGACTTTAATTCAATTTTGAATTTGAATCGGTTTTGATCTAACCCGAGACTAACTACAGTGACAGAGGTGACGTGGCATCATTAGCAGGGAATTACTATAGTCTAATTATCCAGGCGTCAACGCTTTTATTTATTATTTATCTTTTTTTAAAAAAAAATTATATTTTTATTTATTTATTTTCTTAAATCGCTCTGGGGCTGGGCCCCACATCTCTGTGGCCCAGAGGGGCCATAACGGTTCGGGCGGTAGCGGGTGCGGGTGCGCCCGACAGGGCGAACCCGGGTGAGCGGGCGACGGCCGCCGAGGCGCGGCGGGGCGCCGGAGTTGGGCGCGGCAGCGGCGAGGTGCCAGCGGCCACCGCAGCAAACGGTCGCAGCCGCCGGGGAAGGGAAGCAGCGGCAGGAGGCGGGGGGGAAGGCCACTGCAGGCCGACGCGACAGCGGGGGCGGAGGCAGGGCCGCGATGATGCGGTGGCTGGCCGGGACGGGGATGCGGACGCAGAAGCCGGACGGCACCAACGGCGCGGCGACCACGGGCGAGGGGCGACGGCGAGTGAGCGCGTGCACGTATATGCGCACGGGGACAGGGGAGAGGAGGAGGGGCGCGGCTCACGTCGTGTTCGTAGGGACGGGGCAATGGTGCTCGAGGTGGGTGACGGGGACGCGGTCGACGACGAAGAGGAAGGCGAGGCGGCTCCGGCGAGCGGCTTGAGGAGGAGACGAGGGAGGCCGGATCCGCGACGAGGCCTCCGGGATCCATCCTTCTCCGGCGAAGAGGCGGCTTGGCGCGGCACGGACGCGGAGGACCAGGCAGGGGCGGCCACGGTAGGAGCTTCTGCGGGCGGTGGCGCGAGGACGACGATAGGCGGCGGAGAGGGCGGCTTCGGGCGAGGGTGAGGTCCGACGATGGCGTCGAGCGTTGGGCACTGGAGTAGTTGCCCCCCGGTCCAGATCGGGGGTGGGGGGAGTGGAGGCGAACGTGGGGGGGGGGGAGTGGTGCGACGGGATCGGGGTCGATCCCGATCCAGATCGAGACGAGGGGGAGGGAGTGGCCGTCGTGTGAAGTGGGGTGTTAGGGTTTCTGGGAAGTGGGGGGTAGGTGTAGTGGGGGTGTTGGGCCGGCCTGGTGGGGTGGCGGACTGGGCCGGCTGGGTCGAGGCCCAGTGGGGGAAGCAGGGGTTCTTTCCTCTTTTATCTTTTGTTTTGTTCTCCGGCTTTATTCTTTTCTTTTATTTATTTTCCTTTTTCTATTTTAATTTTATATCCCAAATTGTTTTAGTTTTGCAAAATATTCAATTAGCCCCTAAAATAGTAACATTAATTATACCACTGGCACAATAACTTTGGCACCTAGCTAAAATAGTTTATTATTTTATAAAATATAATAGGTGTATAATTATTTGTTTTTGCTGCTGTTTTAATCACTTTAGGGTATTTAGTTATTTTATAAAGATGTTGTTTCTCCACCAATATTATCCATGATTTATTTGTCACCTTAAGAACATTTTAGTTTGACTTTTGAAAACTTTAATTGTTTGACTTTAATTCAATTTTGAATTTGAATCGGTTTTGATCTAACCCGAGACTAACTACAGTGACAGAGGTGACGTGGCATCATTAGCAGGGAATTACTGTAGTCTAATTATCCGGGCGTCACAGCTTTTATTTATTATTTATCTTTTTTAAAAAAAATTATATTTTTATTTATTTATTTTCTTAAATCGCTCTGGGGCTGGGCCCCACATGTCTGTGGCCCAGAGGGGCCATAGCGGGTGCGGGTGCGCCCGACAGGGCGAACCCGGGTGAGCGGGCGACGGCCGCCGAGGCGCGGCGGGGCGCCGGAGTTGGGCGCGGCAGCGGTGAGGTGCCAGCGGCCACCGCAGCAAACGGTCGCAGCCGCCGGGGAAGGGAAGCAGCGGCAGGAGGCGGGGGGGAAGGCCACTGCAGGCCGACGCGACAGCGGGGGCGGAGGCAGGGCCGCGGTGATGCGGTGGCTGGCCGGGACGGGGATGCGGACGCAGAAGCCGGACGGCGCCAACGGCGCGGCGACCACGGGCGAGGGGCGACGGCGAGTGAGCGCGTGCACGTATGTGCGCACGGGGACAGGGGAGAGGTGGAGGGGCGCGGCTCACGTCGTGTTCGTAGGGACGGGGCAATGGTGCTCGAGGTGGGTGACGGGGACGCAGTCGACGACGAAGAGGAAGGCGAGGCGGCTCCGGCGAGCGGCTTGAGGAGGAGACGAGGGAGGCCGGATCCGCGATGAGGCCTCCGGGATCCATCCTTCTCCGGCGAAGAGGCGGCTTGGCGCGGCACGGACGCGGAGGACCAGGCAGGGGCGGCCACGGTAGGAGCTTCTGCGGGCGGTGGCGCGAGGACGACGATAGGCGGCGGAGAGGGCGGCTTCGGGCGACGGTGAGGTCCGACGACGGCGTCGAGCGTTGGGCACTGGAGTAGTTGCCCCCCGGTCCAGATCGGGGGTGGGGGGAGTGGAGGCGAACGTGGGGGGGGAGTGGTGCGACGGGATCGGGGTCGATCCCGATCCAGATCGAGACGAGGGGGAGGGAGTGGCCGTCGTGTGAAGTGGGGTGTTAGGGTTTCTGGGAAGTGGGGGGTAGGTGTAGTGGGGGTGTTGGGCCGGCCTGGTGGGGTGGCGGACTGGGCCGGCTGGGTCGAGGCCCAGTGGGGGAAGCAGGGGTTCTTTCCTCTTTTATCTTTTGTTTTGTTCTCCGGCTTTATTCTTTTCTTTTATTTATTTTCCTTTTCTATTTTAATTTTATATCCCAAATTGTTTTAGTTTTGCAAAATATTCAATTAGCCCCTAAAATAGTAACATTAATTATACCACTGGCACAATAACTTTGGCACCTAGCTAAAATAGTTTATTATTTTATAAAATATAATAGGTGTATAATTATTTGTTTTTGCTGCTGTTTTAATCACTTTAGGGTATTTAGTTATTTTATAAAGATGTTGTTTCTCCACCAATATTATCCATGATTTATTTGTCACCTTAAGAACATTTTAGTTTGACTTTTGAAAACTTTAATTGTTTGACTTTAATTCAATTTTGAATTTGAATCGGTTTTGATCTAACCCGAGACTAACTACAGTGACAGAGGTGACGTGGCATCATTAGCAGGGAATTACTGTAGTCTAATTATCCGGGCGTCACAATTCTCCTCCACTACAAGAAATCTCGTCCCGAGATTTAAGAGGGGAGTAAGGGGGAAAGTTCTGGTTACAAAATTCTAACGGGTGTCCTCGGTCTTGGTTGCTCTTCTCGAAGAGGTCGATCCATTATGTTGATGTCTTCATTTCTCTGTTTCAGGGCATCATAATGAAGTCGTCATCCTTTCTCCGGGGGGGTTCCATCGTACTTACGAAAAAGGATAATGGGTATCTTCGGAAGAACTGGCCTCTAGAAGGTCGCTTATCTGGTAGATAACACCAGGGAAGGTGGCGAAAAGTAACTCTCGAATTAAAAACCTTTAGAAAATATCGAGAACAAAGTAAGGTGTCATGAGAAGTTTCAAGCGGCAGGCAATCGTTCCATGCCTGAAACAGAGTGTGAAAGGGGTTCAAAGCAATCAGAATAAGTATTCTGTCTGATACCAGTATAGATCACTAGGAAGGTGGCTCGCGAATTACCTACGAAACCAAGAGTAAGGGATAACTTTGTCAATAAGGTGTACAGGAGAGTCAGTTTTTGATCCTGTGGAACTGTGGGTTATGGGCCCACCATGTGGGTTAAAAGTATGAAGGGCGATGACATCTTGCACAATCATGTGAGCAAGACATGTTAGAGGATAGTCTGTCGGTTATGTCGGCAACAACATCGGTACCCAGGGCGAGGGACGAAGAGAACCATCTTCCTGCTCGTTGAACGAGGCGGACCAATAGGCAAAGTTCTCGCCCATCGGTGGTTACCGGAATGTCATCAACAAAAGTAATAGGGTCTTACTGACACGATTGTACACCTATAAGCCAAAGAATATTACTGCTTAGATCATATAGAACACCAGAAAGGTTAAACAAAACAATGGAAAGGAAAAGGTGATCTTCAGATTAAACAGAACAATGGAAAGGAAAATGTGTTTAAACACAAATTTCAGGGGTATATCCTTCCCAAGAACCAGCAGAGCATGATATCTATGACAAGATATATTGTAGAAAACCATTTAGGTAAGGGGAGAGGAAGTTCATGACATTACCCAAACAACGGTGTTTGGGTAATAGATCGAGAAACATTTAGCATTGTGCTACAAATTTTCTTATTGTAAAATTGGAGTACCAGAGACACGCTTCGAGATAGCATGGACATAGTCTTCAAGCAAAGGTCAGACTTTGGAAACACAAAGGATCCATCGGGAATAACTTGTAGAATAAGTCTTACAATTTCCTCATGAAAGAATGGATAACCTTGCAGAAAAGGAATCTATAACAATAGGGCCTCCGGCCAGGTGTGCTAGGCATGACATCACCTTACCGGGTCATATAGAGACCAATGTTATAACTCTTGGAAAATGTTCCAGCCATCATATCTGACCGAGATTCAGATCTGATTGGTGCCAGGATACCTCAGACTCAGGATGCCCGAGAAGAAAAGGTGCAACGCAATTGACGAGATGACATTATAAGATTCTCGGGCAATGAACTATGGAAGCGAGTTCCAAAACAAGAGTTCATCATTAAACCAAGGAGGATGAGAAGGTGGCTGATGAACTCAGCGACAACTCACCGAGATTTCCAAAAGATGGATTTCCACAATTATGTGAACAAGGAGATAACATTTGTCAGATCAATGATATGATGAGGTATGCTCGAGGAAAACATACATAATTAAACATTGGTTGAAAGGTGCACCCGAAATATGGGCTGAGTTGCACGACCAATGTTAGAATGGTGATTCAATTATCGAAAGACTTAGAATGAAACTATCGCCCATTCACTTCAAAGCAATAGGGTTACTAGAAGTTTTGAATTCACACGTCATAGCTTAATTGTCGGTATTCCGGTTAAAAATACAATACGGGGAACAAGGAATAATGGTGATGGTGAGAAGTATCACTATGTATCAAGGATTCTGAAGACATGGTGAAATTCGCATGACATTCTTGACATAAAAGATGGTAATATTCCAAGGTAGATCCTAACACAAGCTGGATAGAAATAAACTCAAGGTATAACACGAAACACTAATAGTTTGTGTTGAACGGAAGGCAATAAAGTGGTCGATGATAGCACAAATCATCGAGGACAAGGATGGTATTTCTCTTCATGAATTCAATCGATATCCTGGAAGAGCTCAAAATGTTGATAATGATCACGACACAATTGTCGAGAGATTTCACGAAGGTGTAATCGATCGGCGATGACATCAAGTTAAAGGAATGATGAAGCGAAAGATATTGGAACCACGAGTACGACACAAACTCGAAATCAAGCTTGTTGTTCAAGGCGAAATGATATGACGACGAAAATTGACGTAAGCTTAGCTCATCGTCGAAAGTGGTGCTCCGGGAATAAGGACCAGGTAGCACAGTTAAAAAGTTGCACCATAAGGATATAGCTGATCAAGCTAGGAATGACTTGAAGGATTATTAAATTCCTCAACATCAAAGTACTGGAAGTACTGAATCACAGTGTTGATTTGATTCACAAATCGGTGTTCTCGGTTGACGACAACCCAGAACCCGTGGAGTGACCATGACGGAGAAAGTTACTACTTCATCAGAAATTCATAAGATGTAGTGTAATGGGTTGATATCCTCGAGATACCAGGGGGTAATACTCGAAGGTAGATCAAAATAGAGGTTGGGCAGACGTAATGATCTGCAGAAGGCAAGTACTTTTAACTTGTCCGAGAATGGGATCAAAGAAGAACAATCACGGTCGGAACCACGATTGCAAAGGACAAAATCATAGATACAAAATCAAATTATGTCAAGTGAATAATTATTTTTACGAGAAGCTATCATGATAAGCTCAACATCGTTTCCATGGGCATGAACACAAAGTTCAAGGTCGACTCCCACTTCTCCAATGCATAACCTTTCACTCACTTCTCATTTTCGAAGAAGTTGTAATATTGAAATTTTATCTGTCATAACACAAGTAGAGTATGACCCGTAGTAGTTTCCGGGTTCACACAGATTCGAAAAGGCATAGGTTCAACCCATCTGGGCCTCTTAGGAACATATACCACAAACTTCAGGAGTAAACAACACAAGCTCGAAAGTAGAGCATGGTTCACCAACCAGAGGATACAATTTACCACAGGCATTATATACCCATGGAAAGGCTCACAAGGTTATTCAATATGAAGGACACTGTCGGATAATAATCCAACAAGAGGTCTGGTGGTCTACAACGGAGCTGATGTGAGTATCGGTACTCTACCAGAGGAAGAAGGAACGAAAGGGCATCGGATTATAGAAACAACTAACTAATTCAAAGATCAAATGCAAATAAATTATCATTCCCAAATCAAGGGATCGGAAGCCAAAGGTCTGATTTAGAATGGATAAGTCGAATAGACTTAGGGGTAAAAATCGACGGCAATTTGATGGGCCGATAACCAGCTCATGTTCAAAATGACATCTGAGCCGAAAAGATAATTTAAAAGGATCAACCGATGATTGCGTGCCTTCGCACTCATGTTGAATCAATAGGATCAAAATGATGTTGAATCAATAGGATCAAAATGAATGTGTCAAAGGAGACTAATGAATATTGCCAGCCATATGGCAAGCATCCATAATGCAAGCAGACAAGTATTTGCAGAGCAATAGAGCTGCTAAGGATTTTCGGATGATCGAATAGTATTTTGAAGACTTTTGTGAAACACTTGAACAACTGGGGATAAAAGTAAGAACGACAGGTGTAAGTATTTATCCATAGGATATTTCGCTGGTAGGGAATTGCAAAAGCAATGAACACAAAGTCTCGAGAGAACATCGGAGAGTATCTTCGGAATCCTTCGGTGCAGCAGGCAATCATTTGTAACAAGGGGCTCTCCGGGTGGATGTGATCACGAGACCCTAATGTTAGAGTTAGTAATTTCATTTAAACCCGAATAGAAGAGAGATCAGAATCCCAGAGTAAGGACGAGGAATAAAAGATCCTAATACCACCCAATGGCGACGTGGGCCCGTAAGCCACACAGCCATGTTAGTAAAGTTTTGTAGTGACTAGACTCGACTTCGGCCAAGGAGTTTGGAGGGGGGATTCCTACAGGCAGTCGGCTCTGATACCAACTTGTGACGCCCCCGATTCAATCGTACACTAATCATACACGCAAACGTGTACGATCAAGATCAGGGACTCACGGGAAGATATCACAACACAACTCTAAAAATAAAATAAGTCATACAAGCATCATAATACAAACCAGGGGCCTCGAGGGCTCGAATACAAGTGCTCGATCGTAGACGAGTCAGCGGAAGCAACAATATCTGAGTACAGACATAAGTTAAACAAGTTTGCCTTAAGAAGGCTAGCACAAACTAGGATACAGATCGAAAGAGGCGCAGGCCTCCTGCCTGGGATCCTCCTAAACTACTCCTGGTCATCGTCAGCGGCCTGCACGTAGTAGTAGGCACCTCCGGTGTAGTAGGAGTCGTCGTCGACGATGGCGTCTGGCTCCTGGGCTCCAACATCTAGTTGCAACAACCAGGTAGAATGGAAGGGGGGAAAGAGGGAGAAAAGCAACCGTGAGTACTCATCCAAAGTACTCGCAAGCAAGGATCTACACTACATATGCATGGGTATATGTGTAAAGAGGCAATATCGGTGGACTGAACTGCAGAATGCCAGAATAAGAGGGGGATAGCTAGTCCTGTCGAAGACTATGCTTCTGGCAGCCTCCATCTTGCAGCATGTAGAAGAGAGTAGATTGAAGTCCTCCAAGTAGCATCGCATAGCATAATCCTACCCGACGGTCCTCTCCTCGTTGACCTGTGAGAGAGCGATCACCGGGTTGTATGTGGCACTTGGAAGGGTGTGTTTTATTAAGTATCCGGTTCTAGTTGTCATAAGGTCAAGGTACAACTCCGGGTCGTCCTTTTACCGAGGGACACGGCTATTCGAATAGATAAACTTCCCTGCAGGGGTGCACCACATAACCCAACACGCTCGATCCCATTTGGCCGGACACACTTTCCTGGGTCATGCCCGCCCTCGGAAGATCAACACGTCGCAGCCCTACCTAGGCACAACAGAGAGGTCAGCACGCCGGTCTAAATCCTATGCGCGCAGGGGTCTGGGCCCATCGCCCATTGCACACCTGCACGTTGCCTGGGCGGCCGGAAGCAGAACTAGCCCACTTAATACAAGAGCAGGCTTATGTTCCAATCCGGCGCGCGCCGCTCAGTCGCTGACGTCACGAAGGCTTCGGCTGATACCATGATGTCGAGTGCCCATAACTGTTCCCGCGTAGTTGGTTAGCGCGTATAGGCCAGTGGCCAGACTCAGATGAAATACCAAGATCTCGTTAAGCATGTTAATTGAAGTATCTGCGAACGCCGACCAGGGCCAGGCCCACCTCTCTCCTAGGTGGTCTCAACCTACCCTGTCGCTCCACCACAAAGTAACAGTCGGGGGCCGTCGGGAACCCAGGCCCACCTCTACCGGGATGGAGCCACCTGCCCCTTCAGCCCCCATCTCTGAACAGTATCATAAGTAATGTAATAGTATAAAGTATATAGCATATGCCCGTGATCACCTCCCGAAGTGATCACGGCCCAGTAGTATAGCATGGCAGACGGACAAGAGTGTAGGGCCACTGATGGAACACTAGCATCCTATACTAAGCATTAGGATAACAGGTAAGGGTAACAACTGTAGCAACAATGACAGGCTATGCAGCAGAATAGGATTAACCGAACAGTAACATGCTACACTACGCTAATGCAAGCAGTAGAGAGAAGGATAGGCGATATCTGGTGATCAAGGGGGGGGCTTGCTTGGTTGCTCTGGCAAGAAGGAGGGGTCGTCAACTCCGTAGTCGAACTGGGGTCGCCGGCAGTCTCGGGGTCTACCAGAAAGAAGTAACGGTGGGGGAACACAATAAATAACAGAGCAATCAAAGCATCACAAAGCGTAACATGGTAATACGTGGTGCTAGGTGTGCCCTAACGCGGTAGTAGGTGATACCGACGAAAGGGGGAAACATCCGGGAAAGTATCCCCGGTGTTTCGCGTTTTCGGACAGATGAACTGGAGGTGAAATGTTGCAGGTTCACTATGCTAGGGACGTGTGGCGGACGAACAGGCTGCGTATTCGGATTCATCTCGTCGTTCTGAGCAACTTTCATGTAGAAAGTATTTTCATCTGAGCTATGGTTTATTTTATATGATTTTCTAAAGTTTTAAATCATTTTTAGAATTTATTTAATTAATTTAATTCAACATTATCCAGAATAGTGCATGCTGACGTCATCATGATGTCAGCATGACGTCAGCAGTCAACAGAGGTGTTGACTGGTCAAACGGACGTGTGGGTCCAGTGGGACCCACTTGTCATACTCTGTTTAGGTTAATTAGGGTTTAGCTAAACTAATTACTATTTAATTAAACTAACAAGTTAATCAGATTAATTAAATAAGATTAATTAAATAATGAATTAATATTTTATTTATTATTTATCTTTTTTAAAATTTATATATTTATTTATTTTCTTAAATCGCTCTGGGGCTGGGCCCCACATGTCTGTGGCCCAGAGGGGCCATAGCGGTTCGGGCGGTTGCGGGTGCGGGCGCGCCCGACAGGGCAAACCTGGGTGAGCGGGCGACGGCCGCCGAGGCGCGGCGGGGCACCGGAGTTGGGCGCGGCAGCGGCGAGGCGCCGGTGGCCACCGCAGCAAACGGTCGTAGCCGCCGTGGAAGGGAATCAGCGGCAGGAGGCGGGGGGGAGGCCACTGCAGGCCGACGCGGCAGCGGGGGCGGAGGCAGGGCCGCGGTGATGCAGTGGCTGGCCGGGACGAGGATGCGGACGCAGAAGCCGGACGGCGCCAACGGCGCGGCGACCACGGGCGAGAGGCGACGGCGCATGAGCGCATGCACGTATGTGTGCATGGGGACAGGGGAGAGGAGGAGGGGTGCGGCTCATGTCGGGTTCGTAGGGACGGGGAAATGGTGCTCGAGGTGGGTGACGGGGACGCGGTCGACGACGAAGAGGAAGGCGAGGCGGCTCCGGCGAGCGGCTTGAGGAGGAGACGAGGGAGGCCGGATCCGCGACGGGGCCTCCGGGATCCGTCCTTCTCCGGCGAAGAGGCGGCTTGGCGCGGCACGGACGCGGAGGACCAGGCAGGTGTGGACATGGTAGGAGCTTCTGCGGGCGGTGGCGCGAGGACGACGATAGGCGGCGGAGAGGGCGGCTTTGGGCGACGGTGAGGTCCGGCAAAGGCGGCGAGCGTTGGGCGCTGGAGTAGTTGCCCCCCCGATCCAGATCGGGGGTGGGGGGAGTGGAGGCGAACGTGGGGGGGGGAGTGGCGCGACGGGATCAGGGTCGATCCCGATCCAGATCGAGACGAGGGGGAGGGAGTGGCTGTCGTGTGAAGTGGGGGGTTAGGGTTTCTGCGAAGTGGGGGGGGGTAGGTGTAGTGGGGGTGTTGGGCCGGCCTGGTGGGGTGGCGGACTGGGCCGGCTGGGTCGAGGCCCAGTGGGGGAAGCGGGGGTTCTTTCCTCTTTTCTCTTTTGTTTTGTTCTCCGGCTTTATTCTTTTCTTTTATTTATTTTCGTTTTTTATTTTAATTTTATATCCCAAATTGTTTTTGTTTTGCAAAATATTCAATTAGCCCCTAAAATAGTAACATTAATTATACCACTGGCACAATAACTTTGGCACCTAGCTAAAATAGTTTATTATTTTATAAAGTATAATAGGTGTATAATTATTTGTTTTTGCTGCTGTTTTAATTACTTTAGGGTATTTAGTTATTTTATAAAGATGTTGTTTCTCCATCAATATTATTCATGATTTATTTGTCACATTAAGAACATTTTAGTTTGACTTTTGAAAACTTTAATTGTTTGACTTTAATTCAATTTTGAATTTGAATCGGTTTTGATCTAACCCGAGACTAACTACAGTTACAGAGGTGACGTGGCATGATTAGCAGATAATTTCTGTAGTCTAATTATCCGGGCGTCACAATGGTGTAGTGGATGCTAGGTCAAGAATGTAAGGTGAGCGAAATAAAATTATGAAATTATAAATGCTTTTATCTCTCTAGTCATCTCTGTCATTTGGAGCATATGGAGGGAGCAAGACAGCAGGCTTTGATTGTGTGTTCACGCTGGTGTGAGCTTAGGTCGTTTGATAATTCCTGATCGTGTAAAGACTCCTTTGTAATATATGTAGTCCACTGAATGGTTTGAAAAAAAATGGATGATTCTGAAACTGGGGTTTAGAGCAATGTACGTGATTGGTGACAAGTAAATATGCTAATACATGAAATTTTTCTCAAAGCACACATGGGTTTAGTGGGTCTCTGAGCCATTTGGTGCAACAGGCCTCGACGCTACCGCTTGGATCCCCCTTTTGTTGGCCCCGCGCATCATGATGGTGTCCCTTACCATAAATACTTGTTATGTGGATTCAGTAGAAATGATGTTTTAGGCATGTATCATAGTTATGAAACAAATGTTATAGACGATAGCTACTGCTATTGCGGAGACGTTTCGAACTGTTGTTCATCTGCTATCCAATGTTTGATGCTCCTTCATTATTTGTATACAGAAGAGTTAAAGCTCCAATCATACATGTTTGCTCAAACTTAAAGTTCCTAATGAAAATATTTTGAAAGCACTCATGATTTTAAAGGTACATATATTGTTAAACAAGAGCCTATGCATTTTCTGCTCAAACAAAAAGTCAGTGAAAAATGCAAATGTTCTCAATGCGATGGTAGCAAGAATTTCGTGCTATCAAATTAAAATATGTATATACATCTCATTATAGATAACAATCCACCATGTTTTCTAGTCATTTGGCGCAATGGGCCCACTAGTTGTACTAGTTACGAGTAGAGATTTTTTTTGAACTTCGGCAACTTTATTTAATTACAATAAAAGGACCCAGGAAATCAGGAGGTTTATCAAAGGTTTTTTTTTTTTAACATAGAACAGACGCAACGCAAGCAATGGATGTAACAAAAGTTGGGCCCAAAATGTTGTAACAGAAGACTATGCCCCAAAACGAACGGCCCATGGGGTTTAGTCCTCCCCTCGTACCCCACCTTTCCTCATCCCATCCCAGTCGTATCTCCCCACCGAACCCCAGCGAGAGCAAATCCCTAACTCTAACCCTAACCGTAGCTAGGAGGATGATGGAGGCGGAGGGGGAGGGGGAGGGCTCGCGGTCGATAATGGCGGCGGCAGAGGAGGAGGAGGAGGAGTGGAAGCTGGCGCGTGAGTCCAAGTGCCGTTTTCGCCATTGCGAGTGCAGCTGGCGTCTTTTCTGCTCCCCCCGGATCCCCCGCGTCGCCCCCGGGAGGGACTACTCCTCCATCCCCGCCGGCGCCGACCATCGGCCCGCCTGGTCGCTGCTCATCGGCCTCAAGGACGGCGCCTTCCTACGGCTCAAACGCCTCCGCGTGGCGCGATCCGGGCGGATCCTTGGCCGGAGCGACGACGCGCTCGAGGCTTTCCACGACATCAAGACGACGAGTGGCGGCACGTTCGACGCCAGCGCCGCCATGGCTCCCGACGGCCGCTCGCTCTGCATTCTGCGCCAGGAGGATGACGGTGCCGGTGAGCAACCCCATGCCCTGCACCTAACTCTGCAGCAGCCGCAGACCCACACATCCCCGGATCTGCAGCTGCATCTTCCTCTGCCGGAGATTCAAGCAGGGAGGAGTCGTAACTGCATGCCCATCTCCGCCGGCGGCTACATCTGGGCTCTGTGCCCCATCTTGGAATATGGCGTCAAGTTGAGCCTCCTCATGCGACCCCTGCATCTGCTCCCCGGGGACGGCCAATGGGAGCAGGTCGGCAACAGCTGCCCACACAAAGATGACAAGGGCGAGTACCCGTGGTTGGCTGGCGGGTTCCTCCAGGGCTACGCCGTGCTCCCTGGCCCCCTCATCCTTGTCTCCTTCAAACAAGACGGCCTCTTCTTCACCTTCGCCCCCGGCTCCCGCGACTGGACCCCGGTGCTCACCGATGAAACAAGGCCACCGCTAGACTACATCCCTATCCTCGGCCGCGCCGTGTACATGGAGCAAGACAAGGCCATCTACACGCTCCGTGGTAACACCATCTACGCCTACAAGCTCAGCTACATACACCAGGGTGATGGTGATGATCAGGGGAGGGTGAGGCTGAGACTGGATCCGCCCATCACCATCGACTCTGTATCTCCTTTCAATTCCTGTAATGGGTGTGGCTTCCTCACCCGTCTTGATGGTCGGCTCATGTGCTCCGTCTGGATCAGCCTGGCATCACGTGAACAGTTAGATCAATGCCAGTGTGACAACCTACATGCCATCGTCACCACCTTCAACCTCCATGACCCGGCTCAGGGGGGAATACAGGTGCTGCATTCCTCTTTCCGCCGGGTAGACATGGAGCCCAATCCAGAGGACCAGGAATTCTGCTTTCTACAGTAAGCAACAAAATAGTTAGTTTACTTTTTCCACAGATTATTCGACCATTTATTTATTTGGTCGCCTTGCTTACGTATTTTTTGTCTACTGTCAACTAATCATGGATCAATTAGGGAGTACGAGGACATGGACTCCCAGGTGCTGCTGCAACACCAAGAAGGGCAAGAGGAGTATCTAACCAGTTCCCAGCAGCACGTCAACGAACCACCCTCCAACAAGCTTGATTGTTGCAGGTCTTGCTTGATCCAAATTTACCTTCATGTTTAACCTAGCTTACATCTTTCTTAGTAAGTTTCTCTTGGTGAGTGCATGACACGTTTTGGTTCTTGCATGCAGAGACTTCATCAAAATGGAAGACTGTCCACGCCTTTGCTTTCGTTGCGGCATCAACGGTCACTTTGCCCGCGAGTGCTCTCTCCCGCCACATGAGCCCTTGCCGGCAATGCCCCCCCGCACGCTGGTTGGCCGTGCTTCAATGCAACACCGAGTCCCTTTCGAAAGGCGTCCGGTTGCTACAACAAGTATCAATAAAGATCTGTTTATCATCTGCCAAGCTGGCTCACAACTAGTCATCTACCATACGGGCGTCATGGATGAGACTTCACTGTTACAAGGTGGAGATGATGGCAAGCCTCTCCAAACGTCGTGCTATGTTGCACCTTATGTCGGTGATGGTGACAATTGGCACTTTTTCCTTCACAGTGCCTCAAAAATACATGCTGTTTCGAGGAAAAAAGATGGCATGCTTGAGTTTAGTCTGAACAAGGACCGTACGTTGGCTATGGATCGTCTATCTGTACGGCGGCTGCCAAGTGCTGATACTTTTGTTTTGTTTATCACAGTTGGTGGAGAGACCATTGCTCTTACTGATACTCTGGAAGTTTATCATCAGACAGGGTTCAGTTATGGATCCACCTTCTGGCTGCGATGCAAGGCAGATCAATCGCATGTTCTCGAGAGGAAGGTCATGATATCTGGATATGTAGCAGTGAATGGCGATTCCTTTATAGTCTCTGATGCTCTCACAGGTTCCTGTCTTTTGTTTGACCTGTGTGCCAAGCAATGGCGTGTTGTCATGCCTTGGGCCGCATTCTCAGAAGACTTGCCAAGGACTAGCCCTACAAAGTGCCCTTTAAATGGTAGATGTGTATTTGTCGATGGCTTTATCTACACATGCAGAGATAGAGGGCTTGCTGCTTATCAACTGTTTGATAAAGATCATTCTGTGTATCTCAGCGAGCCCATCTTTTTGCGATTCTCATGGCTTGTAGATGATTGTGTGGGTGAGGACATGTGCTTGGATTATGCTGGCAAAGATGTGGACTCTGGTGCTATTTTGTTTTACGTGGTGCAACTGCAAAGTGAGTATAGATACTTATCTGTCTTTCTCGATCTCAATGTCATTTATGCATGCATTGCATGGTTTTTGTGATCAGTCAGTTCATGGATTGTACTAACATATGTGTACGGACGTATATGCTGCTAGGTGGATATCCTCCGCCCAAGCATGATGTACAGATCACCATTGTCCAGGTTAAGACTAAAGCAACAACCAGCAACAAGAAAAGGGAGCCAGTGGGAGTTACCCCTGTGGACTGTGTCACACGTTTCATACATCACAAGGAAGCCGTTGATATCAGATGCTGCTTTGCGCTCTAGCTAGCTCTTGTTTGCGATGGATGCATGCATGAGCACTGTTGCCCTATTATTATTTATATGTTCCCAGTATGTAATGTTTGTAACCTCTAACCTTCCTTGCATGGCATCTTTTGGAAGCTGCAACTAGTTGTATTTTTTGGTGGTGTAAACTTATATTTATCTAGACTAGACTATATTAGTTGTATTTTGGTGGTGGTGAAACTTATATTTATCTAGACTATTTGGCCTGTATGTAATGGCTGGTGAACTTTGTTAAATTAATGATCCCAAACATTTGCTACCTGTAGCTAATCATTAAGGCTTGACAAGAAAACTTTACTAGTGCTTAATTTTGCTCATAAAGTTGAGCTAGCTGTGGAATAACTATTATTTGTTGGAGTAGTATTTATTATTTATGCCTGTAGAAGTTCTTTTTTATTTTATCTATCTATTGTTGGCAGTCTTTTCTATACCTATTGTATATATGTCTTTATATATATTTGACCAGGAGCAGATAGGTACAAGATTCGAGGTCTTACCTGTCCAGGAGCAGCCAGACCCAAGATCCGTAGTCTTCCCCTTCTAGGAATTAATTGAAATTTCTTAAGACAAAATTTTATACTTCAATCTTGCACTTTATCTCAGGTGATATCTCTTCGATTCCTTGATTGATGTGTATTAGTGCACTTAAAATGTAGCTTTCTTGCGGCAGTCACAAGTCTCGGTTTATTTGTCGGTGGAGTCTAGTGAGAGGGTCAGACCTACCCTGCTAAATCATATGTGAAATATGACAGTGTTATCACAAGGCTGCAAATATTATTTGTCCGTTTATTATTCTATATGGAAACTCTGTTCTGCTAAGGCCTGTGCAGCTATGATCCAATTTAGATCAATTCATTCTATAATTTGATAGCTATTCGCCAATTTCAGCAATGATCCCATCATTTTACTATAAGCTGGGGTGCCTATGATTTCAGGCGCTCCAGCCATTTACCAAGTTCCTGCCCCTAACTCATTTGCCTATGAAACTACCAACAGCAGTGGCAGCAGCTTCCCCCCTACTCTGTAGCTGCCTATTGGTGCATCTTGGCAGCATCCACCTCCTCCTGTGCAGGGTCAGTAAACACCTAGTTAGGTAAAAAGAGTCCTGCCTGAAAACCTGTGGTTGTGCTGACATGGTCCTCTTTTAGACAGTAGTCATGGAGTGAACCTCATCAAGTCATTAAGATTACTTCCTCTTTTAGACAGTAGTCATGGAGTGAACCTCATCAAGTCATTAAGATTACTTCTTCAAGATAGTAGTTCTTGCTAGTAATTCCGTGTTTGTGGCATATGCAAAAGTCGTGTTTTGTTTCAAACTGAAATTTATAGAGGGTTACATAGTGTCAAGGCCATGTAAGGTTTCTTGTTAATGCCCTCAGTTCTTACACTTGGGGGAATTTTTTGTGATGCCTAGTCATGGAGTATCTGTGTTTACTCATCCCAAGTAATTTATCTGTTTAAATCCAATTGGTTCCTGTATTTTGTTTTGTCATGCACATATTCCGGTAGTAGTGCCTGTTACTACATGTGCTTGTAGGCTGCAAGTGTAGGCAATTGTCCTAAGTATTGTTTCTTTCTTGCCAATGGGTAGCACTGTCAGGAATCAAATATTTTAGATCCTCGTATTACTTTTTGTAGGTCAGGAATACGAGGATGTTAAGTAGGTTATTTTTTTTCTTCATTGTTGTCCCAAATTTGTTATCTTGCTCTCACAAATGAACGATGGTATGTTTGTAAGTAGAAAGAAGCAAAGTGCTGTGCCACCGCCTTTTCTGAATAACGTTGAAATGTTCGCTGCAAGGAACCCAATCTTGCCATATACCCTTACTGTAAAGTCTTGTGCGTAAAGGTTGAAAAAGTGAACATTTACAATCTTTTGAATAAGGTCGAAATGTTCCTTCCACTGCGTTTTCTGAATAAGGTTGAAATGTGAAAATTTCAGCCTTTCAGCGAAAATTTCAACCTTTTTCACTGCACGGAAATTTTCAATCTTGAAAATGTTCACTTTGGTATGCTGTAAAGTCTTGGCATATCACTGCTTGACATGTTCAGTGCAAGGAACCCAACAGGCGACATGCCCAGTGACGCATTGGATATGCATAAGTTTGCCAAAGATGCTCTTCCAGATAGAACCTTGGAGGTGGTTGACTCATGAAAATTTAGCCGCACATAGAAATATAGGATAACATTGCAGCAAGTGTCTAATTGACTTTCTGTTCCTCGGGGCATTAAGAATCGGCTGAGAAAATCAAGCGTGCATGAAATGCTGCTGAGAGTATTATACAAAACAATTTGCGGAAGTTTACGTGACGGCAGTCCAATTTGCGTTCTGTTTATTCTCTCTCTTTTGTTGGTGATACGAGCAACAGCTTTACCACAGGGAGCTGGACCTAGAGCAAGAGCGGAAACATAAGAAAGAGCAGAAGGTATATTTGGCCGAGATCCATGTGTACTTGCTTTTGCGAATTTCATCCTTGTGCTGTTGTTCGCTTTGTCTGTAGTAAGCTTGTTCTTCAGATAAAAATAAAAGGATGTCAAAATCATATAGATCAAGTAGAATTTGAGGTTCCAAAGGCTATTTTGCACAGGCAATTGAAATTGTTGTAACTTGTCTCACACAAGAATTTCCCCAGAGCTCATGTGTTCCTTTGCGCTTGTACCCTAGAGTAGATAAGAACAAAGTTTAAAAAAGAAACAAATATAATGTCCCGCAAAAGCAGTACTACAGCAATTGTCATAATACCATATACACAACTTACTACTATTAATTCCGACCAGGCAAATCATATACACAACTTACTACTATTAATAATGAGTAGTGTTAAGTTGCAACCATAAATTCATTGCTTCAGGCAAATCAGTAGACTAAAATTTAGATGGATAAGAAAACAATGTACATGTGGCACTACATGATAGAAACAGAGATTGCCATGCTCCTTGTGCTGCTCGTGTTCCCCGGGAAGAAGGAGGTAATTATGTGTTGCTTGTTCCATGTCTGAAATTCCTTCTGAACTGGTAATTCTACATATGCTCTCTGTACAAAAACTTGCAGGGTAGTCTAGTCATTGAGCTGAGTAAGACAAAGCTCTGGCATTCTTTCTTTAACTAATTCCAAAAACAAGGGCGAAATAGGTATGTTGTGTAGATTTATGAAGGAAGATGCATACGAAAAATGTTAACAAGCTCTAGCATTACACTGAATGTCTAGCTGAAGCTTGCTGTTGACTGATTGACAAAACAGTGTTCATTTTCAATTATCAACTTGTATTTACTTCTGTTGATTCAGGAATTAGGGACATCTATTGATCCTACTCCAGTTTTCAGTTTATCTTCGAATTAGATGAACATACAGTCGCTACATGCAAGATATATACTCCTAAACATTATGAGACCCAATGAATGTTAGTGTATATGTTTTCCAAACATTATCAGGTTTATCCTGTTGAGTCACTACATTGTCAGTTTTTCTGTTATTTTTGTAAGACCCACTGATTGTTAGTGTCAAGGAAGATGATACATCAAGGCATCAATGTGACAGGCCCTGGCTAGGGATTTGAGGGAACCGAGAGGGATTCAGAGATGAAGCGCAAAGGAACAGAGGAATCTCAACATGTCACAGGGATTCACTACTCTCAGAGGAAAGCTTTATTAGAATTTAGGAATTACAAGGAAGCTTATGCCGGCCAGAACATGGCAGCGGCTAGGGTTCAACCCTAATACAAGAGATAAGATATGCCCGCCCTTGGGCTTACACAGCTTTATAGCCAACACCACAGAAACAAGAGAGAAAGAAGATAAACAGTAGGTGCTTGTGCACCCTTGGATTAGAGTTGGACGGTGCTGCAGCGAAGTGGTAAGTGAGCTGCAGGTGAACAGTATAAGTGACATTTCTTCAGAATCTTCAGACTTCAGGAGCTCGCCGGGATTGGGTCCTGACAATTCCCTCTTTCTAAGATCACACTTGTCCCCGAGTGTGTTGCATCATGGAGGCATGAAGGAGATCATCCACAGCTTGGGTATCCAACCGAGGGTTTGAAAATGTAGCATATGTGAAAAATTGTGAGGTAAAATCCGACCAGTCCATGTGTAGCAGAATTCCCAATCAATGTAAAAGCCATGCATGTAGTGTGCATCAGAGTCAGGTTGTAAAGTCCGGTAGAAGGAAATGGCAGAATCCCCTGTACCATGTGTTCCTTTTGCATGTTGACAATGATCTACCTTGAATACAAGACACACTGCATGATAGTTAGTTGGAGTGATGTTTCCAATATGAAATAGAAAACTCAAAGGCATCATTTTTCTTCTGCCAACTACTTGCGGTTCCTTGCATCTCTGAAAACTCTTGCAATAATGCCAAATACTGAACCATGAGTTGTACAGTTTTTTGAAGGTCAGATCACAGAACTTGCAGTTCTTGCCAGAATTGCACTGCATTTGTACATCCTTTTCTAATGAGAATTCATTCACACAAGGAAATAATGCTCTTGTTGTGTAATTGATGTTGGGTATGGACTTGTGTTATTTCCATGGGCTTTCCAACTGCACCTAAAATCTCCAGCCAACTAAGGAAGTAGGCCACTGCAACCTTACTTCACATTTACTGTAGGTGAGTAGCCATGTGACCTTATCATATGTACAGACCAAGCACATCAAGCAATGTTTCTACTCTAGTAGTTCATAGCCTGCATATGGGACAAGCAACGCTGATTTCTACGGAGTATTGACACTGCAATGGCATTAAGGCAGGTAATCCCACCAGCTGGAGTAGTTTGGTGCACAGATGGACGAGGTGGTGGCTGATGGTGATGGTGGGATCCGGTCCGGTCATGACCGCTCTCGTGCTTGGAGTTGCCGACCTCCTCGACGAGGCCCAGCTCTGGCTCGCCGCTGCTCCGGTTCTGGACAAGCAGCGCTGCTCCTCGCCGTCGGAGAGCAGATCGACACAAAATCAAACCTTGATGTACTGCATGCAAAACCGTTTTAATCTCTTGCGTAATCAACACCCAGCCACGATGCATGCAGTGGTCCTTTCCTTGCGGGCGCCTCCTCTTTCTGGTTTTCGTGGGCAGCGGTACGAGGCTAGAAGAGAAACGAGGAAGGAATTTAATGTATTGTGCCTAAGACTTTTAGGAATACTCTAGTTGTCCATACACCTAGACGGAGGGAGTAGTATGAAACAGACTGTTACTATATGGAATCCTCGCCTCAGAAGGTCCTCTCAGTCTCAGGGAGGGACCTAAAACAGGTTGAAATGAGTACTTGAACTGAACCACTCAACAAAGACTACACCCATTCAAAGGAGAAATGCAGAATAGAGGTAAACTAATACTAGCTATTGTCTGGTTCGACAAATCCCAAATGCATCACAGTGGTTTAGGAAAACATACCTTTTAGTTAGAGAATATAATAACTTCTTCTGGAAGAATTGGCCGGAAAATACTATCAACAAATCAATCTGACCAGATGGCAATGTCAATGATATCATCAAATGGGAGCTATTGAGTCCCAACGTTGAGAGGCAAGTTAGGCCTTGCAATATGTTCACCAGAAAAAGAGTGACATCACAAAAATGCAAGGGACATTGCTTTGACCTACTTCATACTCAACCTTGGTAATAAGCTACAATGAACATTGGTTTGATTGGCCAACATGATGGCCTAAGTACTGAGCTGAATCTGATGGTCCTCCCTGGTTCGATACGAAAAGAGAAGAATTCATCTGAAGCTTTTCCAGTTTGAAAGATATGGTGGAGTCTTTGTTGCAGAATGGTACCAAAATCATTTTAGTGCAGTTTAGCGATAGAAACCTTGTTTTCTACTGAATTTCATTGATTTTTTTTGGCGGAAATGGGTGTAGTCGATGCAGATTGACAGCTTGAATGTGTACCAAGGGGACCATGAAATATTCGATTTCAACAAAGTAGAGAATCATCATAGCCATATCAAGAGTACATAGCAAGCTCTAACAAGCATAACTAACACAAAGTAATGCACATTTACTATAGATCAAACCTGATATTTACAATAAATATCATACAAGTCAAATAAACATAACTAGTGACAAGGGTTCTTGCGAATCTATCCCCAATGTTTGCAGAAATGACACCAAGTTTAATTAAAAAAAATGCATCACATGCATTGGATACTGTACTTGATACTGTTTGATAATTGCTCCAATTATAGCTAAAACCTTGTGACTTACACAGAACTCAGAGGACATTATATGCATTCTATATTGAAGTTAAATCCAACTAGCCTCACAACCCAAATCACACCCACATTTAAGGTCATTCGCTCACTTTAGAACCCTAACATATCTAAATTAGACAAAAAAACATGCTTGGGTTGTGCCGCACTTGGGGACATGCAGCCCAAATAAGTCGGGAGAACACCACAGGCACGGCCAATTGATAGCACATGAAACAACAACTAAAGCAATGCTCTCTTGAGAGAAAAAAATAAGCAGAGTGAATTAACTCACCTTGTCAAGGAGAAAGTTTCGTCGTTATCTAGAAAATGAATACTGCTACTATGTAGGCAGGTCGCCACCTCCAACATGTAGCGATCGTCACTGCTCGACAAAGGGTAACTAAAGAACTGTGGTTTCACTAACCAAGTTGTGAGAAAAAACAGTCAAGGAAGTATAAACAGTATAACATTCATCTATTTCAGACTTATGAAACTTTGAAATTAACTGTGTTTTTCAGACTTATCCCCTCAAAAAATAATCTATTTCAGACTTATTACGACTTTGCATAAACGAGTTGTCAAAACTGAAGAACAAAACAATGTCACTGAACCAACTCATTCAGCGAGCAAACAAAAACACTATTGCAAAACTTGCAATTCCAGCATATGCTCTCGTCATGCAAAAAGCATCCAAATTAGCAATTCTAGCTGGGAAAAGTATATATTTTGTCCCTGAACTCTTTTAGAAGTATAGAAATGGTCCCTTAACTAAAATATATGCTCAGTCATTGACGTTAAATAGAGTACAATTTCTCCTCAAATTATGTTATCCCTTCTTGGTCTGTCATTGATGAAGTAGCAACTGTTAGTGATGCAGATTAGTGTTTCGTATAAATTTTGGTCCAATATATGTTTAGCTTTGTCTGCCTAAACTCTTCTTTCCACACGGGAATCCTAAGATTTACATGTCTTCAGTAATGGAATGGAAAAAAAAATATTCATTGAAATTATGTCAATGACCTGGCTTATTCTGAATCTTGTTCTCTATTATTCAATAATGTGTATGATGCTTTTAAAGAAATGGTTATGATGGCTAATAAATTAATTGCATTGCTTTTATGTGCAATTTGGATGATCGGGTAACCTGGTGGTTTAAAGCTGAAACCTGCCATGGATTGCAATGCCTAGCATTCCATGCCAGATATTTCTTTTGCGACGTATAGGTGTTTCGTCATTGTTGAAACAACAACTGCATTCTACTCTCCCAACTAGACCACTGGTGCTTCAGTTTTTTTTATCAAGGTAATTCAGTTATTATGATGCACAACAGTACAAACGGTGAGTTTACATATATCGTAAGGTTCGGCTATCCATATAACTTTTTTTTAAGGTTCCAGCTCTAGAGCTAAAAGATTGGAGTTGCAGAGAATAACTTAAGAGGGCTTTTACGTGGGCAGCCCGCATCCACTTGCAGTGGGCCGAGTAGGGAATACCAATGGCAGCTGCGGGTAATTTGGTTGTAGTTGAGGTGGTAAAGGCGTTGTCGGCCGACCTTTATTAGAATTGAATTTATAGTTACTGCGGTGTGGAGTTCCCCTCTCCATCCCGAGCCCGATCCGATCCCAATGCCTAAAAGAAAACGAGAAACCACGCCGCTCGCCGCTCGCCGCCACCGCCTCTCCTCCACCGGGACCGGGACCGGGTGCGGGAGCGAGCGGAGAAGCCACGCTCCGCCGGCCGCTCGCCGCCACCGCCTCTCCTCCACCGGTACCGGGAGCAAGCGGAGATCCCGCCCCGCTGGTAAGATCCGCGCGCCTTCCTTCGTTCGTTTTGCTCCATCTCCCCACCTCTCTCGGCTTTTGGCTCTGGCTCTGGCTCGATCCCTAACCCTAACCCTAGCCCGCCTCCTCAAGCTCCTTCCCTTGGAGGTCCGTCGCCATATCTTCTCGAATCCCTTCGGTCCCGGAGATCCCAAGTTGGCTTGACGCTAGCTCCCGGAAGAACCCAACTTTTCCCTCTCTCTAGCTACATCCTTGTCCATCACGCATGGGGATGGATGACATTCCTTCCTTCTCTCCCCATTGGAGAAGCATATACAATTATTAATTGATTGATTAATTAAACACTACATGCATTAGATTAGACCCAAAGTCCAGCACAGCAGAATCCCTAAATTTACTAGTCAAAGGGCCTTCTGGTTATATACAGTACATACGTACCCTGACTACGCACACCACACCACACCACGGTGCTACTTAATTTAGTTTCAATTTCATCATCATCATTATGGAACAAGGAAATTAGTTAATCTTGTCTCTTTCTGTTGCTTGCTTGTACTACTTCACCAAGGAATTTATTTACTTTCTCAATCTATATATAAAGAAACACTTTAATTTCGATTAGGTTTTGTCCTCATTGGTTGAATCCATTCTTTCTTTGTATATATCTGCATATATGTACATACGTACAGTTTTTTTTCTTAATCTGCTGCTTCAGCTTAATATACTATTTTATTTTACATGTTGAAAGAATGCACTGTTCAAAGTATATATATTGTGTTTTCGTACGCTGGTATTATTCCGCTAGCTAGGATTTTTCGCAGTTAATGTTCCAAAGCACTTTTTGGGTATATATAACATTGTAAAAACACACAAAGGCTGTTAGCTAGCTAATCCCAATCTCACCTAGTCACCTTGATTAGGCCCGAACGTATATCCATGCTTCAGTAAGTTCTTGGGTTACATCAGAGCTTATATTAGGACCATGCAGCTTGGTCCAGAAACTCCCTCCTCTCTTTACTCTGTTCTGGTGTCAGCAGTTTTCCTAGTCTTTGCATTTTTACGCTCTTTACCTTACCGTATACTCAGCAGGCTATGTATGAGCTTATATACATGGCTCTGTTCAGCCAGGATTAATTTGGGATAGCTAAATCCCTACTTGCCGGGTATAGAATATTAATTAACTAGCTTAGCAATGGTGGTCTATTGGTGCCACTTGATCCTGCTGCTGATTTTTTCTTTACATCCATCCATCCTTATAATTTGCAAGACACATCTCTTGTAGCTTAATAATTTGTAACAGTCCTGTCCTTGCGTGGTTCTCATTGCACAAGTCCAACTAAGCTATATATGTCAAATTTGTCTAGTGGCCCTTTCTTAGGACGGTTTGTGACCGTTTTCTTTGTTAGTTTGTGTGTAACCAGGCTGCTTTCTTTCCCTTTTTTCTATTTCTAACTGAACCATTCTGGATGCTTTTTGCATGTTTGCCAGGACGGACAGTTGATACAGCCAGCTATGGATAATATCACTCCAATTCTAAAAGATGCTCAGGATCCGGATAACAACATAAGGCTAGCAGCAGAAGGCAAACTCAAGCAGCTCCAAGAGCGTAATCGTTCCAACTTCCTCCTGTCCTTATCAGCAGAGCTCTCGAGTGAGGCAAGTCCACCCGAGTGCAGATGCCTTGCTGGCATTATCCTGAAGAACTCTCTGGAAGGAAAGTATTCTGAAGATAACAGCCTCCTCATCAAACAATGGAACAACCTGGATCCATGTATCAAATCCCAGATTAAGGAGTCATTGCTGATAACACTAGGATCTTCGGCTCCTCAGGCGAGGCATGCCTCATCACAGATTATTGGCAGGCTTGCATATATTGAGACACCCTCCGAGAGATGGCAAGATCTCATTGGCAGATTACTGGGCAACATGGCACAGCAGGGTGCATCTCCTACACTAAAGCAAGCAACTCTAGAGGCGCTGGAGTATGTGTTTGAGGAGGAGAACTTGTGGTTCGACAAGGACACAATTAATGGTGTTCTGGATGCCGTCATCCGGGCAATGAACCACCAGGCAGAGAAAAGTTCTGAAGTCCGGCTTGCAGCGGTCAAAGCTCTACGGAATGTTCTTACATTTGCTAACTTCGCAAATGATGATGATTGCAGAAATCGTATAATGACTGCAATCTGTGATGCAGCTAAACACGATGAAGCAGCGGAGATCAAGCATGCAGCATTCGTCTGCCTTACTGCAATTGCATCCAATTATATTATGGAGTTAGAACCTTACATGGAAACCACACTCAGCCGTACAACTGAAGCTTTGGGCTTGGAAGGAGGTGTGGAAACAGTTGCACTTGAATGTATCGAGTTCTGGAGTACTATTTGTGGAGAAGTGATTGAACTCAGAGAACGAAAAAAGCGTTTTGCTCATGCTATCCCGAGTGCAGATTGTCACTTTACTGAGAAGCCCCTCTGTTTGCTTGTTCCACTTCTGCTACAAACTCTGTCGTTACACCAAGAAAGAGATGTTGATGAACTGAACATCTTCATGAGTGCTGTGGCATGCCTAGGCCTCGTCGCTAGAACTATCGGGGATGCAGTTGTCCCACTTGCAATGCAGTTTGTCGAGGGTAACATCAAAGTGGCAGATTGGCGTAGTCGCAAGACAGCTATTTCTGTACTAGGCGTTATGCTTGAAGGGCCCTCTATTGAGAAACTCGCTCCCGTGGTCGGTTTGTTGATGGACAGGATGGAAGACCCACACATGGAGGTAAGAGGCACCGCTGCATGCACTCTGGGGCGGGTGCTTGAGCTTCGGCATTCTCCAGCTCTTGATAAAAGATTTTTCACAAATGAAGACTTTCCTCGCATCATGGCTGCGTTGTCGAAGAGTGGTAAAGATGTTCCAGAAGTGTCCAAGGAAGTCTGTGGAGCTATATATTTTCTTGCCCGAGGTTATGATGTGGCAATCTCATCTGAGGTGGACCATTCAAAAAAGCGAATCTCATCTGAGCTTTCACCTTTTCTTGGTGGTGTTATTGATGCTCTCCTTTCTGCTTCAGAACTTGATATGAAGACCCCTTTCGGGCTTCCAGCATCTGCATCTGCTTATGGCGCATTGATTGAGGTTGTGAGAGTAAGCAACATATGGGATTTGAAAGCTGTACTAGCTATTATAGTTTTAATGCCTCGTATCATGAGAAGATTAAACACCGTGCTTGATGCCAAAGCAATTTCATCAGATGACAAGACTAACAAGCACGATCTTCAGGCATTGCTCTGTGACGTACTGCACGCCATAATCGAAAAACTGGGCAATTCACTTCACGGGGACAAGGTTAGGGAGTCTGCTCCGTTTATGTTGCTTCAGTTTTGCCGTGTCCTGACCTGCGACTGCTCTACTGCACGTGATAAAGCAGCGCTCACCATTGGTGCTCTCGCTCGTGCTGTCGGTCCAAAGTTTCTGGATTTCATGCCAATATTTTTGCAGTATTACAGTGTGAAGCTGTTCTCCCCAATCTATTTAGAGGCGATTGGCACTATCTTTCATGCCTTGGGAGATGAAATCCTGCCATGCTGTGATCATATGATGGATGTTCTTTACGAAGGTCTCTCACAACCCGAGCTTAAACCTCAGATTTTGGCATGCTTTGGAGAGATTGCTCTTGCTATCGGCAAGATTTTTGAGGAGAAGTACCTGCAGGCTGTTAGGAAAGAGCTGAAAGAAGCTGCTAACCCAAGATATTATGATGAGGATAAGGTTGATTACGGTAACCAGCTTAGACAGGGAATATGCAAGGCTTACTCTGGCATATTGAGGGGTATAAAAGACCGAAAATCTGGGTTGAAGGTAGCAGCGGATCTAGTTGAGTTCATTGAAGCTGTCTCCGAGGACAAGAGCAGGTGCACATGATGTTCAATGCCTTCTTTTTGGTCAACTGTTCCATACGATTAACATGGCATCATTTTAATTAGTTACCTTGCTCTTGTTTCTTATATGGGCGACTGTCCCGTACAATTATTTGCACATGCCATCATTCTAATTAGTTGCCTAGCTTGCTCTTGTTTCTTATATGGGTGGCTGCTCCACATGATTATTCGCACATGCCGCCATTCTAATTAGTTGCGTTGCTTTTGTTTTTTATATGGGTGACTGCTCCATAGGATTATTTGCACATGCCACCATTCTAATTAGTTGCCTTGCTCTTGATTCTTGTATGGGTGACTGCTCCATATGATTATTTGCACATTACCATCATTTTAATTAATAGGCGACATAGCCCCTAATTGCTCTCCCATAGTGGTTACTCGGCAAGGGACTCTATAGTTGCCCTTCTACAACAAGTTAGACTTCTAACAGTGTAGAGCAAAGTAGATATTATTAGATAAAATGAAGAAGGTTGGCAGACCAGGCAATTTAGTACTTGTTCTGTGAAGAAATATAAGAGCGTTTAGATCACTACTTTAGTGGTCTAAACGCTCTTATATTTCTTTACGGAGGGAGTACTAATAATCTGGAAAGAAAGGAACCCTGTTCCTGTTTCTCCCAAATAGACTTTTAAAAGGTTGGTGGACCAGGCTTTTAAATGTCATTTGCTGATATCAGCACTTTCTTTTATTAGTATAAAATAGCTAACTAAGCCGATCAATCAATAGAGAAAAATGCACGAGTTGAAACCAGAAAGCTATGCAGTTTCAGTTCATTTTATAGTGAAACAGTAATGTTAAGACACATATAGAAGTTGATATTCATTAATTTATTGCCCGTCTAAAGCACCTTGAAGCACACATTGCACTTTGAAATGTGTCCTCTAGCCAGGTGCATTTTTATTTGGCTGTTGTGTTTTCTGGAGCATTCTTATCTCAGGATTACAACAAGGAATGTCGCAAGTTTCAACATTATAATTTCCTCAGTGATTCTACTTGTTAAATTTGTCGCCTGTGAGGAACTTTCACTCTCTTAAGCTATATATGGGTACTTGGGTAGTCTTTCCTTCCCATGCAGTATTAGTCAAGTATTCCGCTCCATTACATGGGGTCATCTCATCCAGTCAATAATCCATCCCTTTTATCTTGTCAACTTGCTACCTTTCATGTAGCTCAATAATCAGAATCTCTTTCGGGACTATTATTTTCGGTCTAGATGCAAAGGATCTTCAAAGAAGGGGGTTGTTGACTGAAAGAAGAAATGCGTCTGTGGTAGAGTACTTGTAATGAGTAAGACTGTCATAAAAATTGGGTGGATACCTTGTTTTATTATAGAAGCTGAAATGCAGGAACTATTTACTTTGTGAAACAAAATGCACAATCTGCAAACAAAAGGAATCCCTTTCTATCAGTTCCATGTTTTATAGTAGTATATAGTTTCCTCTTGCTGCTGCTGCTTATATGATTATGTTGTGCATCTTTGATTTCGTTGTTTCAGGGGTACAAGCGTGACATACGCTGCAGTTGATGTGTTGGATCAGTTTGGTTTCACGGCGGAGTCATGGAAAGAGGGACTGATTTCGGAATTATGGAGGTAGTAACATATATGAGGAGGAACTCGTTCTGCTTCTTTTTTGGCAAGTTGCTACAGATGCATGGAAGGACAGCAACATGTGTGTGGCGTTGGTAGTATGATGATGTATTTTGGTGGCAATTTAACTTATAACCCTTGAAGAACCGCTAGGCAGGATGAAGCCAGCCATGTCGCCTTTAAATACTCATGCCAGTAAATTCCTTGTGCCGCCAAGGGCATTTTAGTCATTTCACCTTTTGGTATAAATCTCAGCAGCTCCCGTGCAATGTAGAACCCTAGCCGCCTCCCCATCTGCCGCCCCGCCCGACCCACTCACCCCGCTGCTCCGCCCGTCCCGCTCGCCCCCTTCCCAGCCGCTCGCCTCGCCCGTCCCGCTCGCCTCCCCCTCCTCGTCGCCCCCCTCCTCCTCCCATCGCCGCCCCTCCTCCTCCGCCCCCCCCCACCCCCTCCCCCCCTCCCCAGCATCTCGTCCGCCCCGGGTGCGGGGGCGAGCTGCTGCACCCACTCCCCTCCTCCAACTCCTCCAACTCCCCCACCCCTCCTCCAATGGAGAGAGGCGTCGTGCCTATTGCCAAGACGGGACAAGGGGGTGGAGGCGCGGGAGAGAGCGGGTGTTGCTGAAGAAGCTGGGGAGGCAAGACGAGGGCGGCGTGGCGTTCCGTGGCCGCGGTGGCCGGAGGGGCGGCTCCACGTCGCGGTGTATGAGGTGCGTAGAGGAGGATGCCGCGGCAGGTTAAACTCTTCTCCCGTTGTAGAGCAGTCCGCAGTGTTGTCACGGTCGTCCTTGCCTTCGAGCCATCCGTGACGCCGTCGCCGTCGCCTAGAGGACGCTGGTAGGAAGCAGCAGCTCGCCGTTTCCTTGGTCCCCGCCGACGCCAAGCGAGAAGAGAAGGTGAGATCGAATTCGTCTGATCTTTCTTTTTCCCTGTCCCTCCCATGGATTTTCCCGGATCTTGGTGAGCTCCTCAACCACCAGATTTTGCGTGTTCTGTGAATCCAATCCTTCCGCCTGCAGGGGGTGCTTTGGGGTTTCTGTAGGGACGAGGAGAGGATTTGTGATGCGCATCGCCGCCCCTCACTGTTTCTCTCGACTCAATCTCATTTTTTTCTTCTAAACAGTCAAATTGCCAGTTAGTTTAGCTGTACTGAGCGACAAAGAAAAATGTGCAGGCTTCTCTTTGTATCCCATGCACGTGTGCTGTAGTTGTAGCAAGAAAATTCTTCAGATTTCCCTGGCAATTTGTCAGTTTAGCTTCAGGCATTCCTTTGTATCATTCAGACTTATAGTAATTTTCTTACTTTCTGTAGGCACGTGTGCTGTAGGTGTAGCAAATTGGACAAGCTACACCGCTAATGCCGGGTGTATGGAGCTCAGGAAGGCTATCTGCAACAAGCTTCAGGGTACGTGCACACGGATGCATTTCTTATTTTCAGAATATCCATATTGAATAAGTAGTCTAATTGACTTTCTTGTTGCTCGGTTATCGATATGCAGAGGATAATGGTCTAACCTATAGCCCAGATCATGTGCTAGCGACCAATGGGGCTAAGCAATGCACTACACACGCTGTTCTTGATGTTCTCTCATGTGGTGATGAGGTAAAGTTATCATCTTTGTATATCACAATTTTTTAGGATAAACACTTTTCATTCTAGATTAGATAATACCATGAAAATAGCAGCACCAAGTGTTTATCCTGTAGTCCTTTTTGTTGTTCCATGTTCTTAAAATTTAGCAAACTGCTTCATTTTCTTTTAAACTGCAATTTTTGTTTGGGTCTTCCATGCTTTGTCATTAACTCATGATGTGGATGATGCAGCGCCATGGATTAGTCCCTGCTGTAGGAGAGAGAGAAGATGAGAGGGAGAGAGAAGGAAGGAGAGGAGGGAGAAAGAGAGAGGAAAGAGTAGCTGGAGGTGCGTCGACCGGCGTCGGCATGTGCTGGGAAGGTTGGGCGGGACCGGGCGGTTGGCTGCGGCTCCGTGGTTTCAGATGGGGCACCGTGGGGAGCCAGGGAGGCGGCTTGGCCCAGCCATGGCGTTGGTGCTGCGGAGCGCCGCCTCGCGCTACTTCGTCGTCGACACTACGGGCTTCGCCACCGCCTACGCGATGCCGCCCCAGGGGGATCAGCAGCAGCCCCCCTTGCTGTAGGGGCCCAGCCAGCAGGTCGGGGCCAAGCTGGGGCCCTGCGCCGAGTGCAGTGCCACCGGCACCAAGAAGTGCTCCGGGTGCAAGCGCATGCATATTGGTGCGCCCCCATCCCCCGCCCTCGTCCCCCTCCCTATTTCTTGGTATGACATGGTTGTGTGCGTCATGATCTTGCATTGCCGCCGAGTCCCTGCGGAATCGTAGCGCCCCCTTTCTGTAATTCGTTGCTTGATGCGTGCAATTGTGCCGGGATCCTCCACCGTTCTTGGCCCTACCCCCGGTGTCCATGAATGTTGATTGTGATTTCTGCCGTTTCTTTGATGCTTTGGGAAATTGGGTCTTACCTTACCCCTGTTGTCCATTATTGCAAAATTGTGATTTTGCTCTTGCTTCTTGGATGCTTGGGTAATTCGGTGTTTAGGTTCAGTGATTTTAGTGGTTCTTGAGGATCCAAGACATACATAGTAGATGGGAACCTCTGTTCTTGTGAGGTTATTGAGTGGTGATCATGCGGTTTGGTGTTCTCGTGAGATAAGTGCCTTCTTGCGGGCCCCTTGCATCTTATTTGTGCGATTTGCTGCCTCGTCTTCTGCTATGCGTTTGCTCACTGTGTTTGTTCCTAGGCGAGCCTCTCTCTTTTTCCCATGCTCTTGACCTGCTCGATAAAATGCTTGTGTGGCTGCAAGCTATTTTCTGCCTTGGGTTAGATTCCTTTTGGTTTTTTGACAAACATGTGAATTACTCTTGAGTGAAAAAATGGAGGAGAAGAGGAGAGGAGGAATTACTTCGTATGTTTACGCAGCATGAAATTTCTAAAGTTAGTTTACAACTTGTTAGTCAATTTTGGTTGTCTTGCAAAGTAAAAAAATCAAGTAAATAATTTGCTTATTCGCTAAGTAAATTGGTATTCTGTTCGTTGGGTCCATCTAATCACTTTCTCGTGCATCCAGGTCGGCACTGCTGTTGTCACCGGGCAGAATGGCCGACTGGCCATGGGCAGGCTCGGAGCCCTCTGCGAACAGGTAACTGAATTTTCTGACCAAGGAGCTTTCTAAACCTATAAAAAATCATTCTGACAGTTGCTGACCGGTAAATATGTGGAACTGTTTTAGGTGAAGAAGCTTAATTTCCAGGGGTATGAGGTGATTCTGTTCGCCTCCGGCGCCGTTGGCATCGGGAGGCAGAGGCTCAAGTACCGAAAGCTCATCAACAGCCATGTTGCAGAGAGTTTTTTCTCACAGCAGTTTACTGACGGTCATTGCCTCTGGTTATCGTCACTGCTTGTGTGCTGATAATTCTCCTTGCTTGAAGTTTTGCCGATCTGCAAAACCCACAGTTGGACCTGGATGGGAAGGCCTGCGCTGCCGTCGGCCAGAGTGGCCTCATGGCTATCTACGATACACTGTTTAGCCAAGTGGGTTTGCTAACTATTGTTCTTTCTTTTGTTGACATTGTCTCAGCTTCTTGTCATAGATCGTGATTTCCGGGATCCAAGTTTTGGGCTCCAGCTTCATGAGACTGAATTTTGTTTAAGGTAAAACCAGCCAAGCCGGAGATTGCTACAATCCTAATTTCTTTTGCAATATATAGTTGAGAGGACTCGCCCCTGCTACTGTCACTATGGTTGCTATTGCCGATTATAAAAATTATATTCTTCTATGATTTAGTGAAGTTGGGAGGAAAGTGTTGTGGAAAGGCAGAAGCTTTTGTAGTTGTGTTGTTCTTAATAATGGCATTGAAGGCCCAAAAACATAGATTTGGACAGGTTTTATCTACGTAAAAAACACAAAAGAAGAGCTGCATGATATTTGTTTCTCCTGGAGTTTCTTCTTATAAAATAATTCAAATATAATTTACACTTCATAAAATATTACATGTCAGACTCTGAAACTTGTTGAAAACAATGTTTGTTTGGTTGTAGAAAAACAAAGCAGGTTTCTGAACCCTGCTACTATCACTATGGTTGCTATTTTCATTTTTGTTGCAGAACAGTTCTCTCATGGTGTTTCTATTAGCTGCGAGGAACGTTGGGCTAGCTTTTGTCTTGAGTCTCTTAGGTGTTATTGAGAGGTTGTACTTGCCAGTGAGCTAAATGGCCCGTTGGAACAATGTGACTGCTTGTTTGACCTTTTAAAATGGTTTGATGGTGCAGATAAGTTTGGTCACAACCCATTGGATTTAGATTTTAGGAGCCGTGTGAAACAATTTCTTAGGTAGGTTTTCTTTTTCTTAGGCAGGGCATATAGGTAGCATGGGAAACAATTTCTCGAGTAGGTTTATTTGTTTGTTATTATATTTGGGTACTTATTTTCTGATGTTTTTTAGGTTCTCTGTATAACATGGTAAAGTTGCTGGTATGATTTTGGAAGCAACACTGATTTTTTTCTGTCGACTTTGTGGACAGGCTAACAGTGAAAATTTTATTTGTAAAATATGGCGATCCCTATAGTGGTATTTCTGAAGCTTCGCTATGCTTGCTTTCCCACCAACAAGCAGTAATCCAATCACTGGTGCACCAGGTACTATATCATGTGAGAAAATCGAACTGCTCATTCATAAGACAGGATTTTCGCTCACATTTATCATGCTTCGCCACTCACAAATAAATACTTGGGCAATTGCTCTGTTTTATATTGCGAGCCTTAATTTGCGGTGGTAGTAGCATTGTTTGCGTTTATTTGAAAACCAGCACTGAATCACCATTATGCCTTACAGTTCCAGTGGCTCTTTTTTATATTGTATTTGCTGTTAATATGGTATCTTCTAAACTATGTTACAGAATTTTCAGTTGTGTTTATACTACATTCTTTTATAAATTTACAGCGGCCATCCACCAGGACGATGCTGATAGCCAAAGAAAGCTCCTTCCCCACCGCTGACAGCCGAAACCGCTCTTGTGCTCATCAAGGTCCCTTTCACCTCTTTAACCTCTGTGTTAACTCCGTCTGGTTCTAGGCCAATTAAGGTTTTTTTGTTTTGTTTTTGCTTCCACTCTGTTTGATTTAAGCGTGGTGGTCAGATCCTCTTCAGATGTCCAGTTGAGACACCTACCCATTTCTTCTCTCTTTTTTCTCTTGAGAGGAGAGGAGAGGATGCTAACTAGCGAAGTACTATACTACTACATTTCAAACCATAATAAGGTCCTTCGGTAAAAACAAAACAAGATTTGCAGCGTCGCAGTAGCAAAATTCCAGCATCCACTAGCCACACAAAAAAGTATGAGAGGAATTCAAGGATTAGTTTATTATTAACCTATGTAGTGTATGCACTGGTAGTTGATGGAGTTTCAAGCAACAAGCATGGAGCACCTTCCTCTTTCTATCATGTCACTTACCTGATAATTTGGTAATTCTCTCTGTAATGTCATTGATATACCTGATAAAGCCAATTTCTTTGGGGCTCTCTGTCATTCATATGTTCAGTGATGCAATCTGAATTATTATGTAGAGGTTACTCCAGTCCTCACTATTCTTCTATTTGTCTCTGTTTAGTGTTTTACTTTTTTATCAGCGGCATAATAGATAACCATATCTACATTTGTCTCTATTTTCTGTCAGGTTAGTCAATGTATAGGACTGCGCTTTTGTGTGTCCTTTCCTTCAAGCTGTCATTCAGGAGAAGAGAGGAGCGAGGCCTCGATCCAGACTCAGGAGGAGGAGGAGACGAGGAGCAACACCTATTTTTATTGTCCGTCAAGCCCCATTATACTTTGCGGCTCGAGCCACCTGATCACTAACCTGAATGAGTAAGCAGACCATTATATATGATGGTCTTGCTTCCTTTTGTGATCATGTATCTGTGTTAGATCCGGTGAGAAAAGGCGGCTTCCAAGCAGAGGATGCGGCAGTGTTGGCCACGTTTGGTTTTCATAAGCTAATAATCTATCCCTTCCTATCTACTTTCTTTGTGTACCACATTGTAACTAATCATCTATGTATCAATAGTAAATACTTGGGTGTCTGAATATTCTCACAATAGTTGTCTCCCTCTCGCCCTTTGCGTCATGGGCGCAACGAGTCATCTAGTTGGATGAACAGCCAAACTGAACTCGTCTAGTCGGCGGCGTATGTCTATTTGCTAGCTGTTGTTGAGCTTGCAGATTATATATGATTAACCGATCCTGAATTCCTGATTGTGATTGGTAGGGTGTGCTGTCGACCAGTTGTTGTAGCTGGCTGTGCTGTTGGCATGCATGAACCATATATATTACTCCCCCATTGCTAAATATAAGTCTTTTTAAAGACTCCAATGCAAACTACATACGGAGCAAAATGAGTGACTCTAAAATATGTCTATATACATCCATATGTAGTCCTTATTAACATCTCTAAAAGATTCCTACTTCCTAGTCTAAGGAGGTTGTTGTTTAGGTGCGTAAATGAGAAACATCTGAAGCACCCCACAACTGTTGGTTGTTCTGTACTGCATGTCGGTGTTTCTCTGTTTTCCATTTTCCACTCTTGGAGATGAGGATCGACCTGGCCGGTATTCTTTCTGAGCTGAGCAGAGCAGTGTGGATATGATTTTCAGGACAGCTTGCTTGTTGCTATATATGCATGGTTTAATTTTCATGACTGAGATGGTTCACTTGTCTGAATCTTCTATATCTTCTTTATTTGATCACACACATGAGCAATTTATTTGTTAATTCCATTCATAGTTACACACGGAATCCCAATTCGGACAGCATCTGCGTGCAAAAACAATATTAAACTAGCAGACGGAGGCACGGCGTCATGCCGCGGCCGTTGTGAAGCGTGTGTATGTGGTTTTGTTGTTTTATAGAAGAAAAGAAGGCGGTGGGTAAGCGAGCTGACAGTTTATAATGTGCAAGCCAATTTATAACTTAGATAAATACCGAAAGGTATTAAAAAAACACTTCACCCATGGTTACAGTCAGTTATCTTTATATCTTAAATGTTTCACCCAAAGTTGTTCCTACCATGCTCGCCAAAGTTTGAAAATCGTTTGGTTCAACTAAAAGTTGTACGAAATAAAGCTTACTTCGAACCAAAGAAAAATTGTCTATTATACATTTTAAATATCTCATTTTACATATAATACCCCATCCTACAACAGATGAAAATTTGCATTAGTGGACGAAGCAAGATACAGAAGAAGGAAAAACACCAAAAAAGTGATTAGAAAATAGAAAGGATTAAACTTTATACAAAGGTCCACTCTTTTAGGCTCAGTGTTGGCAGCCCAATGAAGAAAAAAAACAACTATGTGATTCTTTCCTGCAATGCATACAAATTTTAGTTCACAAAACAGTAAAAACTGAATGAAAAATACTCTAGTAAAAAGATAGAATCTTTGGCATGACAGTGTATTGATGATTTCTTTATACATGATATATTAAGTAATATTTGTTGCATCCTATAACCCTTAGTCGTGAGAAATAGCACGCATGAGTAACGGAATTAGAGATGCATTATCAATCAAAATCTAGCATAATTCTCACAGTCTAAATGGATACTCAAAGGTACATAATTTTCTTTGATTTGCTTAGTCTATGGTGTCCTGTAGAAAAAGTTGTTAGGCATCGCATCACAATTATCTTAATTTTTTATAGAAAGTAGAATGAGCAAAGAATGCTTACACCTTGTACCACTCAAAGTTATATGGATAGGGTGTACGTGTGTGCATTTATAGGGGTGCGCGTATTATGTTGTATTGTGTTGGCACTGGTGCTTGTATTTTTCTGAATTTATTTCAGGCGCTCCAAATAGCGTTATAGGGGCATAGTGTACATGCATGTGTTTATAGAGGTGAGTGTTTGTGAGCATCTATGTTGTACCATGTTTAGCAGACACAAAAGAAAGAACCCAGTAGTATCCAAAAAAAATACGTATCAGTTAGGAAAGCACTTACGCCAAAGTACTTCAAACGCATGGCATCAATGCTCCTCAGTAGCTGGCGATATCCGTTCAGTGAGAGGAGACGTTCTTGTACACTACGAAGGCACTGCAGTGGCCTCGACGATCTCAAGATGTTGTTTATCAGCTTAATATCTTGAAGGTTCTCGTAATTACAGGATGTGCGTACATGTATCTATAGGGGTGAGTATCTATGCATATACGTGAGCATCTGCATTGTATTGTGTGAAAAAATTAACAAACACAAAAGGAAAAACCGAGTAATGAACAAAATGAAAAACCAATGTCAGCAACTGCATTGACGCTGGTCCACACGGCAGTAAAAAAGTTCAAAAAGAACAAAAGATCGAAGAAAAACCGGTGGACCAGAAAGAAAAAACAAGGACACGTGTCCACGGAGAGAGAGTGCTAGCTAACATTGGGAACTGGAGGCCCTCCTTAGCCACTTTAATTATCTTACATGTGTTTATAGGGGTGAGTATCTATGCATATACGGGAGCATCTGCATTGTACTGTATGAAAAAATTAACAAACACAAATGGAAAAACCGAGTAATGAACAAAATGAAAAACCAATGTCAGCAACTGCATTGACGCTGGTCCACACGGCAGTAAAAAAGTTCAAAATAACCAAAAGATCGAAGAAAAAACGGTGGACCAGAAAAAAAAAACCAAGGACACGTGTCCACGTCAGAGAGAGTGCTAGCTAACATTGGGAACTCATGAGAGGAGGCCTTCCTTAGCCACTTTAATTATCTTATATATTCAGGGTTTACCAAGCCCATAGTTGAATATTAATTTTGCCCACTTGTCAGTCCTTTTTACATAGATGTGTATTTCATCTCATTAGTAGGGGAAGAAGAGTACACTACAACAACACTAACACCAAAAAGTTTCAAGTGCAAGTCTGTTAGAGTATGAGATTGGTGTAATATGTTGGAGGATTGTATTGATCCTCTCGGACGAGTATCTACTACCCCTATGAAAACACGAGAAAATAAATCCAAATCATCATCTGGACAATCTAACGATAAAATCTGAAGGTCTAAAACCTCTCAATGCTAAACTAACCTAACATCTTCCGTTCCGGTAAGAAAAAAACAACTAATCTCTTCCCTATTGTTTCTCTATTCAAGATAATTGCTTGACCTGATGCAATAAATTTTCTTGAAAATTGAACCTTCCCGCATATATAGCTTACGTGCAGATGGTATGTCATCATAGTGACTGTATTTATTTGTTTGCTAGGCATAACTTGAGAAATAGTATTGTTATATTACTTGCAAATGTCTTAGTATACTTGCGAAACCTGTTGTACCGTTAGTTGCATCTCTACACTTTGCTCTAGGTAGCATCTATGCATCTCCACACGACATGGCACCAAATGTTACAAGTTCAAATTGTGAATTTCAATTCATTTCAGAATTGTTCTATTTCGTTGCATTAACACAACATAAGAGTTCACTCACAAGATTTTGTTTTGTTGACTGGAAAGTTCATGACAAGATAGTAAACTAATTTTTATTTTCAAAACATCACATGGATGCATCCTATTTCAAAAGTCAGGATTCATATTCTAGATTTTCTTTTAAACAAATCATTCTAGCAGGCATTTTCAGACAACAAGCTAGTATAGTTCAACCACCAACTAAAGAGATGCAATTATGACTTGGAAGCCTGGAGGGATATGGTGGAACAACGAGCTGCACCGGACCTCCGCAGGGGCTTCGACATCTTGGATCTAAACGATGGTATCAGATGGGAGATCCGAACATCAATGCTACAATACAAGGCGTGGCAAAGGATTAGCGGCAAGGTCGTACTGGCACATCCATATTCCAACAATGAAGGGCTCCTTGGCCTCTCTATGATGCAGAACCTGAGGCTGCAACTATTCTACGCGACCCAGAAGGACCACAATGAGGTGTCTCTATTAGGACCGAGAGTATATCGACTGATATGGGGGGGGGGGGGGGTGAATGGGAGATTTAAAATTTCTTTCAAAACTTTAAACCTCTCAACAAAAAGCAGCGAAAAAAGAACCAGAATAGGAACACTAAAAGTAAATGAGCACAAACACACGAAGATAAAAAAACTAAACAAGAAGAACTATGCAAAACTTTTGATGAAAACAACGATAAACTTTCGAGTAGTAACAGAGAACTTTCACGAAGACAATGCTGACACATAATGGAAGCAAGACAAACAACATAAGTTGAAAGTATGAACAAAATAGACCTGACGAATAACAATCCTATCAAGAGATGTTCATCAGGACATAGCTCGGTTGAATAACAAAGTAGCGCCAAAGGGTGAGCAGACGAGCATACATACAAACTACTTTGAGAACAACGAATTGAAATATACTAGACAAGATAGACAGGGTGCACATAAAGATCAGTGAAACATAAGTGATCGTGGATACCTATACACAAAGCATAGAAAATAAAGTACCAAAGAAATTGTAGTAGAGAAGAAACGACCAGTGGTGCTAGATGGTGATAGATGATTTGGTAGACCAGTTCACCCTTCTGCAAAAGAGATACGTCTGGTTGGAGGGACTTGTGATTGAACACAGGACCAAACCTTTGCTCATCCTATTCTCCTTCAACACGAAGCTGATCAGACTTGGTCGATTTCACTCAAGGTAGACGCTTATCGACGATCTCCAAACCTTCGACAGACTTGCTTCGCGAACCACAATTACTCTTGGTTGCTGAAGTCTTTGCTTGGTAAAGACTGATAACCCACAAGTATAGGGGATCGATTGTAAATTTTTCGATAAATAAGAGTGTCAAACCCAACGAGGAGCTAAATGTAGAATTAATATTCTCTCAAGTTCCGTCGACCATCGATACAACTCTACGCACGCTAACACTCACTTTACCTAGACACTAGTAGAAAAAGGGCCTAATGTGAAGCACATTAGTCCCGGTTTGTAACTGAACCAGCACTAATGTGACCATTAGTGCCGGTTCCAACGGCTAGGCAGGCGGTGCTCATTAGTACCGGTTCGTGCCACGAACCGGTACTAATGAGGTGGTGGCAGGCTTGTGTCAGGCTGGGGCCCGACCCGAACCTTTAGTACCGGTTCGTGCCACGAATCGGAACTAGAGACGAACCTTTAGTCCCGGTTCATATAACCAACTGGTACTAAAGGTCACACTATATATAGTGCTTCGTCCAGCCCGAGCCGAAGCACTTTGTTCTTCCCCTCTCCTCTGTTTTCTTCCTCTTCCTCTCGAGCTCACACTCCATTTTTGCCAAAATTTGTGAGGATTTGAAGGCACCCCATCCATCCAAGTGATCACAAAGGTTATAAACTGTGTCCTTTCATCTCTCATTGCTAGATTAGCTCTTGCAATGCTCTATAAGTATAGTGATTTGTGGGTTTTATTTTGGGAGGAATTATATGTGGTAGTATTTGATTTATATGCAATTTGAGGTCAAAATATATAACACTTAGTTTGCATATGTGTGTGTGGTTTACTTAGTGCCTTCCCGTCTCCGTCCTAACCACCGTCGATTGCCCGCACTGTCCCGTCGCTGGCACCACCTTGTGATGAGCCTCTTGTTCTTATCTTTTTTTATATAAAAAAAATCATGTGTGTGTGATTTAGATATATAGTTACTCGTATAATTATCTTACCCATACGTTGTTTGTTATACATAGTGCCATGGTTTTGATATCCTTCCCCGTCAGCCCTCGTCCGGGTTATGATTCAGATGTGGTATATTCTCTTTTATAACTATTTGTTGCATTTGGTGTTTATGACAAATTATGCCCATCAAGTTGACATAGATATTTTTATCTAGGAGGTATGTGAACCGGAAATTCCAACCGACCCTATTGTCGAGAGGTCAAATTTAGTTGAAAGAGAAAACAAGTATTTGAAAGAAAAATTGAAAAGAACTGAGGGGGAGAAGATGGAATTGGAGTTGCATGTTGCCGATGTCGTCGATGATCACAAGATCAAGATGGAGAAAATGCGCTTGAAGATTAGAAAGATTAGAAAATATGCCATTGATAGTGAGGCTTGGTATCACTATGCTGTTGGATCAATTGTTACCTTAGTTGCGATCTTGATCGCATTTGTTGTTGCATTTAAATGCTTTAGCTAGAGAGTTATTTGCATGTTGCATTTAAGTGTTGTATGAACTTTATGTATGAACTTCTATTAATTTGGTCTATTCGGTGCTGTGTAATGAAGATGAGCCGGCAATGGATGTATGATGAGCGATGCTCTCCCCAGTTCGTTAATGGCGTGCAAACTTTTCTGCTTGCGGCCGAGGCAAACAAGAATGATCAGAATTACTCTAAGTCAAGAACCATTCACGTCCACCTGTTTGAGTCTGGTTTCATGCCCCACTATAATGTTTGGACCAAGCACGGAGAAAGAGGGGTTATGATGGAAGACAATGAAGAAGAAGAGGACGACGACAACTATCTTGGCCATGGGTTCCCTGAATACGTTGGTACAACAATGGGGGAAGAAGCTAAGCCGGCAATGCGGGAAGAAGCTGAAGAAGAGGCATTAGACGAGCCCGCTGATGATCTAGGTCGGGCCATTGCCGATGCAAAGAGAAACTGCGCAAGTGAAAAGGAGAAGAATTAGTTGCAGCGCATGTTAGAGGATCACAAGAAATTGTTGTACCCGAATTGCGAAGCTGACAAGAAAAAGCTAGGCACCACATTGGAATTGCTGCAATGGAAGGCAGAGAATGGTGTATCTGACAAGGGATTTGAAAAGTTGCTGATAATGTTAAAGAAGATGCTTCCAAAGGACAACTAATTGCCCAAGAGTACGTACGAAGCAACGAAGGTTGTCCGCCCTCTAGGGTTAGAGGTGTAGAAGATACATGCATGCCCTAATGACTACATCCTCTACCGCGGTGAGTACGAGGATTTGAACGCGTGCCCGGTATGCGGTGCATTGCGGTATAAGTTCAGCCGCGATGACCCTGGTGATATCAAGGGCGAGCGCCCCAGGAAGAAGATTCCTGCCAAGGTGATGTGGTATGCTCCTATAATACCACGGTTGAAACGTATGCCAAGTTGATGCGATGGCACAGAGAAGACCGTAAGAAATACGGGAAGTTGAGAGTACCCACTGATGGGTTGCAGTGGAGAAAAATCGAGAGAAAGTACTGGGAGGACTTTGCAGCTGACGCAAGGAACGTATGGTTTGGTCTAAGCGCAGATGGCATTAATCCTTTTGGGGAGCAGAGCAGCAACCATAGCACCTGGCCTGTGACTATATGTATGTATAACCTTCCTCCTTGGTTGTGCATGAAGCGGAAGTTCATTATGATGCCAGTGCTCATCCAAGGCCCTAAGCAACCCGGCAACGACATTGATGTGTACCTAAGGCCATTAGTTGAAGAACTCTTACAGCTGTGGAATGGAAAAGGTGTACCTGCATGGGATGAGCTCGATCAGGAAGAATTTGACCTACATGCATTGCTGTTTGTGACCATCAATGATTGTCCTGCTCTCAGTAACCTTTCAGGACAAACAAACAAGGGATACCGCGCATGCACGCACTGTTTGGATGATACCGACAGTATAAATTTGAATAATTGTAAGAAGAATGTGTACCTGGGACATCGTCGATTTCTTCCGAGCAGGCATCCCGTAAGAAAGAAAGGCAAGCATTTCAAAGGTGAGGCGGATCACCGGACGAAGCCTCGCCACCTCACTGTTGCTGATGTACATGATATGGTCAAGGATTTGAAGGTAATCTTTGGAAAGGGTCCTGGCGGACAACCTGTTCCGAATGACGCTGACGGACGCGCACCCATGTGGAAGAAGAAATCTATATTTTGGGACCTGCCCTATTGGAAAGACCTAGAGGTCCGCTCTGCAATCGACGGGATGCACATGACGAAGAATCTTTGCGTGACCCTGCTTGCCTTCTTGGGCGTGTATGAGAAGACAAAAGATACACCGGAGGCACGGGAGAACCAACAACGTATTCACGGAAAAGACGGCATACATCAGGGTCATGCCAGCTATGCTCTTACCAAAGAAGAGAAGGAAATCTTCTTTGAATGCCTGCTCAGTATGAAGGTACCGTCTGGCTTGTCGTCGAATATAAAGGGAATAATAAATACGGTAGAGAAAAAGTTCCAGAACCTAAAGTTTCATGACTGCCACGTGATTATGATGCAACTACTTCCGGTTGCATTGAGGGGGCTTCTACCGAAAAACGTTTGATTAGCCATTGTGAAGCTACGTGCATTCCTCAATGCAATCTCTCAGAAGGTAATCGATCCAGAAATCATACCAAGGTTAGAGAATGATTTGGTGCAATGTCTTGTCAGTTTCGAGTTGGTGTTCCCACCATCCTTCTTCAACATCATGGCGCACGTCCTAGTTCACCTATGCGAAGAGATTAACGTTCTGGGTCCTGTATTTCTACACAATATGTCCCCTTTGAGAGGTTCATGGGAGTCTTAAAGAAATATGTTCATAACCGTGCTAGGCCAGAAGGAAGCATCTCCAAGGCCCATGAAAATGAGGAGGTCATTGAGTTTTGTATTGACTTTATTCCTAACCTTAAGCCGATTGGTGTTCCTGAATCGCGGCATAAGGGCAGTCTGGGTGGAAAAGGCACGCTAGGAGCGGATCAAATAATATGTATGGACGGGCATTCTCTCACACAACCACACTACACAGTTCTACAAAATTCTGCCTTGATGGCTTCGTATATGGAGGAACACAAGAATTTTCTACGCTCCAAACACCCAGAGCAGTCTGATGACTGGATTACACGTGAACAAACGGGGACTTTCGCCGGTTGGTTGCAAACATGTGCCATGCATGACGCCGCTGTTGAAGATGACCTGTACTTGCTGTCCCAGTTACCATCTTCGAATATATGACTTTCAAAGGGTACGAGATAAATAGGAATACAGTTTACACGATCGCCCAAGATAAGAAGAGCACCAACCAAAATAGTGGTGTCCGCTTTGATGCAGCAACCAAGAGGGGAAAGGACACATATTATGGTTACATAGAGGACATATGAGAACTTGACTATGGATGTGGTTTGAAGGTCCCTTTGTTTCGGTGCAAATGGGTCAATATGACACGAGGCGGGGTAACAGAAGACCCGCAGTACGGAATGACAACAGTGGATCTCAACAATCTTGCGTACGCAGACGAACCATTCGTCCTAGCCAATGATGTGGCGCAGGTTTTCTATGTGAAGGACATGTCTACCAAGACGAGAAAAACAAAAATATAAGGATGCGAATACATCATACAATGAGTCAAAGCGCCACATAGTTCTTTCATGGAAAAGAAACATCGTGGGAGTGGATGACAAGACAGATATGTCAGAAGATTATGAGAAGTTTGATGAAATTGCTCCATTCAGAGTGAATATTGACCCGAGCATCTAGTTAAATGATGAAGATTGTCCATGGTTATGGCGCAAAGGGACACACACACACGAAGAAAAAGTTTCACACACAAAGATCCCACTCTGGGATGTGATCGGCTTCACTGTCATCACTTTCTTCTGTAGTGCGTTTTCGGACTTGTATATCTGGAAAGTCCCACTTTGAACAAACCGTAGGGAATCTTTGTAATAGTTAGGGTGCTTATGTGTTTTGGCATTTGTAACGTGTACTTTCGTGCTTCGGACAAACGTGTACCTTTCTGACTTCATCTGCTATTTTTCAGCTCATTTAGTGAATTTTTTAGAGCTAAATGACCCTGAAATTGAAAAGCACTACAAATGAACTCTGAAAATGTTGAAAGTTGGCATGGCATCATCATTTCACCCACATAGCATGTGCAAAATAGTTGAGAGGGTTACAGCAAAAACTGGATGCACTTCGTATACAAAATGAACCATCTCTTTCGAAGTATCAGGGTTTAGGAGGAAAACTCATCCGTAACAAAGGCATTTCATTTTTTAAATCTATTACAACTCCAGACTTTTTGTGCGTTCAGTATGCACCATTCAGAGCCACGTCATTAATTTTCAACCCTTTCTGACTTCATTTGCTATTTTTCATGCATTTACTGATTTCTTTAGCTAAATGACCCTGAAATTGAAAAGCATTACAAATAAACTCTGAAAAGGTTGAAAGTTGGCATGCTATCATCATTTCACCCACATAGCATGTGCAAAAAAGTAGAAAGGGTTACGACAAAAACTGGATGCACTTCGTGTACAAAATGGACGATCTCTTTCGAAGTATGAGGGTTTCGGACAAAAACTCATCTGTTACAAAGGCATTTCATTTGTTTTTAAATAACCTAAGTATTTCCAAATTGAATATAATGATAAAACACACTAATATTAAAAATAAGAAAAAGAATCACTAAAAAATCTATTTTTAAAGTTAAGTTATTCACAAACTAGTGATTCACACAAATTTCAAATAATTTAAATTTAAACTATTCAAATTTGAAAACTACTGGCACTAACAGAAGTTTGTAATTTTTTGTACCTAAAGCAAAAGTATTCACAAAAAAACTCTAAATACAGCAAAAAACAACTCAGAAATAAATAAATGAAATTAAATAAAGTAGAAAAGAAAAAAACTAAATAAAAAAAAAGCCCGCCTACTGGGCCACAACGGCCCGCATACGACTAGAAACCAAACCTATAGTTGGGCCAAGATGCAGGCTCGCAAGCGCAATAGGCCCAACAGGGCAGCACAACACATGTAGGCCCAGAAGCCTGCTTTAGAGAAGAGCTCGTAGGAGCAGCCACGATTGGGTTTATAAATCAGTGCGACTGCCCTTAGCTCGGCGAGGTGGGACTAAATTTTGTGCACCGCGGGGTGGCTCCGCACCCCCTTTAGTACCGGTTTGTGGTTCCAACTGGTACTAAAGGGGGGGGGTCTTTAGTACTGGTTGCAGCCACGACCTTGTACTAAAGGGGGTCGCTTCCCGCCGTTTGGCCTGGCCAAATTTGACCTTTAGTACCGGTTGGTGCCACCAACCGGTACTAAAGGCCCCTCCTATATATATAGCACTTACGAAAATTCCAGTTTCATCTCCCACTTCTCCAATCTATTTCGAGATCGCCGCCGCCCCGTACGCTGCCCCCGTCCTGCGCCGACGCCCATCGCCGCCTCCGCCACGTGCCATCGCCGTCTCCGTCCCCGTCGTCGCCGCCCCTGTCCTCGTCGCCGCCCAGACCTGTCGTCGCCGTCCCCGTCGTCGCGTCTCGCGCCGCCGCACCGTACGCCGCCGCCCCGTCGCCGCACCGGTCGATCGCCGCCTCCCATCGCCGCCGCGGTCGCCCCGCGGTGTAAGCCCCCTACGCACGCCATGGTCGCGCTCCGATCGAGCCCCCGCTCGTACACACACACACACATACACGCGCGCGTCCACACACACACACATTTTTTTAAACTTATTTTCTGTTTTCTGTTTTTAGATTAATGTCAAAGTTTTAGCTAGCTAAATGAATTAGTTAATGCATGTCAAATTGTTAATTAGATGAATTACCTAGATAAGAATGTTAGATTAATGTCAAATATTAGATGAATTAGATAGAAAAGTTAGATATTAATGTCAAATGTTAGATGAACTAGATGAATTAGCTAGACATTAATTAATGTTAATTAGATGAGTTAGTTTTTTTATACTTTTAGTTATAGATGAATTTGATATATTAATTTTAGATGAATTAGTAAGTGCTTAGTCGAATTAGTAACAAAATTAATAAGTGCTTAATTGAATTAGTAAGTGCTTAGTTGAATTAGTAAGAAAATTAATTATTTTTATTTATAGTAAGTGCTTAGTTGAACTAGTTGAATCAATAGAATTAGTTTATTTTTAGTAAGAAAATTTAGGTATATGAGATTTGATGATCTAATTAAAATTTTACTATATAGAACTAGCTACTTTATTTTTAGTAAGAAAATTAATAGAACTAGTTTATTTTTAGTAAGTGCTTAGTTGAATTAATAGAACTAGTTGAATTAATAGAACTAGTAAGTGTTTATCAATTAATGTTTCAACTATGAACATAGGAAATGTCTGACGATGAAAAGGATTTCGGTATGTGCGAATACTGCAAAGACGAGTGCGGCCTGTGCGACAGAAATTTCCTAGTTGATGGTAGGCGCTTTAGCATCAAGCTCGATGAGACCTTTGAAGTGGATACAGTAAGTCACAATGACAAGTCTTTTTTCATAATTAAGCATGACTTATGCTTCATTTGCTTCAACTTATAATTTTAAAATTTTACTATTCTACTAGCGTATCCCCTGCCATGCAAGAATTTTTGTCTTGGATAAGATAGGTTTCAGTCCTATGAAAACTATGGAGGTAAAGAGAGTTTACTTGAAGACCGAGCATGATTATACTTTCGACGCAAAATTATACAATGCAGACACCTACACCTATTTTGAATGTAAAACTTGGCAAGCACTATGAAAGGCTTATGCATTTGAGCCTGATATGGTTATCTCCTTTGATATTCGTCCGGAAGATGATATTGAAGGTAATATCGACATCTGGATCGATGTGCAGACGCCTCCAGTTCTACCATTATGTGAGTTTCTCAACCATATTTATGTCTTCGATATTGTTTATTCAAAAATAGTTGACAACTAATTTCTATTGACAGCTTATTTCCATTCAAGCAAACATGTCCGTCGCTTGGTAGACAGGACCGTCCATTGTCCCGGGGCTGAACTAAACTACGAGGAGATAAGTCATTATGTTTCATGGCTTGAGGATCTTGATGCTATCAAGAGAAATTAATTCCTAGAATTTCAAATCTTAGTACTCAAGACGTGCGACCAATAGTGTTCGTATTGAACTACGGTCACATCTATTTAGGAAAGATGGTAAAATTTTTACTATTTGTCCTCAGTGCATCTTTTGCATACATTATTTTTAAGCTAAAATTCATTGCTAAGTATGTTACTATACGATGTTCTTCAACAGGGACTCCCAATGATAGTTGTGCCTCAGTGGATCAAGACTAAAGGTCGCATGTCAATGGTTAGCTTACGGCCAAGACATCCTACATCGCACATGAGTGCATTCAGGATTTCTAAAACCGAGGAATGCTTAATAATGAAAGACTGGAGCAAAATTGTGAAGGATCGCAGAGAAGTACTAGCGGGAAGCAATCAGAAGCGCAACCCACAATTAGGAGACAGGTTCATCTGCATGCTCCAATATGATGAATCAGGAGAGCTACAAATGTTCTATGCTATTTTACCTGAGGGAGAGCAGCAGGAGTGATTAGCTAGTTCCTGCTCTTAGTACTTGTCCTCTCATGTCCGTGTTCTTCGTCCTGAACTTAATCTCAAAGTGATTTGCTTTTGTGGTCTTATGAATGCTTATAATCTCATGACCATGTTGAACTCGATGATATCTTTGCTTCTGGTACAAGTGAATGTTTCTTCTTTAATCTGGTGTTGGTGGTGATTAGATAGCGGTAACGACTATGATGATTAAATAGTGGTAATGACTATGATGATCATTAGCTAGTGTTGTTGGTGATGATATGGTGCAAGAGTTTTTATATTAATATGATGATGATGAGTTATTATATCATTTATGAAAGAACCGCGGATTAGTTTCAACTGGATGGATCCTAGCTAAGTGATCAAGTAATATGGATTATCAATAATCCATATTACTTGATCACTTAGGATCCATCCACTTAAAACTAATCCGCGGTTCTTTCACCTAGTGATTTAATAACTCATTATAATATAAAAACAATCTCTAAATTAAATGGAAAACACAAAATTAAAGGAAAAATAAATAATAAAACCAAAACCCCCAAACCTTTTAGTACCGATTGGTGTTACAAACCGGTACTAAAGGTCTCCCCGCCCCCGATGCTGGCTCGTGCCACGTGGTGGCCCTTTAGTGGCGATTCATGTTGAACCAGTACTAAAGGGGGGGGACCTTTAGTCCCCACCCTTTAGTGCCAGTTACAGAACCGACACTAAAGGGCCTTACGAACCGGTGATAATGCCAGGTTCTGCACTAGTGAGAACAAGAGTAAAACTACTTTGCGAGAATAAAACTAGAAGTACTTTGCCGGAATAAAAATATAAAAGTTAGTTGTTGTTTTAGTTGAGAGATTTTGGAGAACAATGACAAGCTATATATCATTTCTCGGTATTCTCCGAAACTCTTCCATAACCCCGAAATGCCTTCGGTTTCTCTCAAAACTATTTCTTGAATATTTTTTCATAACTCTTACTCCACTAACACTCAACAGATTGTGATTCCCTTAACCCCGTGACCATGTAGGTTCGGTAAAACATAGACATGAATGAAACTCCCTTTCGTTCAATGACCAATAGCGGAACCGTGGACATTCATATTGATCCCTATGAATACACGAATGACCAGATGAAATTCGTCATTGCCACTCGACAAATGCATCAGCTGACTCGGAGATTTCTAAAGGCTTCACTCGAAGCGGTGTGTGTCTATAGGTTTTGAGCATGTTTGAGCATCACTTTGGAAATGTGAAATATGTTTCACCTAGACCCCCTTTAATAGTATGGTTTTTCCTATGACCCAAATAAGAAGAATGAAACTGCGAAAACAAAATTCATCAAGCTTGAAAGTTTTCACATCAATTTCGCCGAAGGTCGTACCAATTTCATCATCAATTTCTTTAGTTGAAGAAATACATTTTTAGGGGTCATCTTCCATGTGTTAAACCAAATCTTCAGGGACTATAACACCTATGAACACTCACAAACACATTAGTCCCTTAACCTATTTGTCTTCAATACTCCAAAACCACTAAGGGGGCACTTGATGCACTTACACTTGGTAACGTGCACACATGCACACAGTTATCATAATGCCGGGACGGGAGGCACATAAATATAGCCATGAACCAATCATGGATCGATAAACCTTTTGATCAACGTGTTTGCCATCCTTTGTCAAGTCAAGATGTCCAGTAGTAGGCATGGGAGTTTTCATACCTTTACTCTCTTGCATGTTGAACTTCTTGAATAAGTCCTTGGTATACTTTGCTTGAGAAACAAAGGTACCATATTTAGTTTGCTGGATTTGCAAACCAAGGAAGAATTTGAGTTCACACATCATAGACATCTCATACTTCTCTGACATCAACCTTCCAAACTTTTCACTAAAGAGAGGGAAGTAGATCCAAATATGATATCATCAACTTATATTTGGCATATAAATAGTTCACCCTTAACTCTCTTAGTGAATAAGGTTGAACCAATTTTCCCGGTTTTAAAGCCTTTCTCAAGAAGAAACTTCGTTATGCATTTGTACCAAGCTCTAGGGGCTTGTGATGACCCACAAGTATAGGGGATCAATTGTAGCTCTTTTCGATAAGTAAGAGTGTCGAACCCAACGAGGAGCAGAAGGAAATGACAAGTAGTTTTCAGTAAGGTAATGTCTGCAAGTGCTGAAATTGTAAGTAACGGAGTAGTTTGATAGCAAGATAATTTGTGACGAGCAAGTAACGATAATAGTAACAAAAGTGCAGTAAGGTAGCCCAATCCTTTTGAGGCAAAGGACAGTCCAAAACAGTCTCTTATGATAATCAAAGCGTTCTTGAGGGTACACGGGAATTTCATCTAGTCACTTTCATCATCTTGGTTTGATTTGTGTTCGCTACTTTCATATGTGGGTGGACCGGTGCTTAGGTGCTGTTCTTACTTGAACAAACCTCCTACTTATGATTAACCCTCCCGCAAGCATCTGCAACTATGAGAAAAGTTTTAAGAATAAATTCTAACCATAACATTAAACTTTTGGATCCAATCGTTCCCTTACGAAATAGCGCATAAACTGGGGTTTAAGCTTCTGTCACTCTCGCAACCCACCATCTAATTGCTACTCCACAATGCATTCCCTTAGGCCCAAATATGGTGAAGTGTCATGTCACTACAAAAAAAATACACTTCCGTGATGATACGTGTTTGTCACAGTAGGTCACGTTTTCTGTCATGCATGTACATCCATGACGATTTTATGACAAAATCAAGATAGTCATACCTGTGCTATTGTAGAAGTGTTCCATGACATTACCAAAATTATCATCACGGAAGTGTCCACTTCCATGACGATAAATGGCGCGTCATGGAAGTGTTTTCGTCAACGGTGACCGACATGTGGCATCCACCATAACGGGTCGCCGTTAAGCTATGGGTCTGGTTTTGGATCCGATAACCCATTAATAGCCCAAACCAATGGGGATTTTCCACGTGTAAAATTCTCATTGGCCAGAGGACACACGTGTTGGCTCACCGTTGGGACAGATGTCATCCACTCATTGGACAGGAGGCGCCTATGATACGTCGACACATGGCACAGCTCAGCAGAGGCCCATTCCGGTGAAAAGGCCGGCCCGTTTGACTTGGTCAAAAGGTAACGGGCCGGCCCACGGAAAGCGTGTTAACGGCCTGTTCATATATAGCCCATTTATGGCCCACTAACTCCCGGCCCGTTACGGCCTATCAGAATTAAGCCCAGTAGCTTCATCTGGGCCGTCCAATATGATTCCAGCCCGTTGTGACTTCCATCCCATGTATGGCCCATGATGTCTTTCAGCCCATATGAGGCCCTTTGTAACTCTGGGCCATTAAAGGCCCAAGATAAAACTGGCCCATAATGAACAGTGTATCGCTTTATACCCATTAACGACCCATTATTCCGTCGGCCGTTTCCAGCTCGTGTTAACTTTCGGCCTTCTAAGGGCCCATTTATTCTTGGGCTCATTTCTAGAATTCGGTTAGTTACGGTCCGTTACTCGCATGTTCCGTTTGTGGGCCAAATTCAGCCCGTGGTTACATTCGGCCCGTTTGTGGCCCGTTAACACGTTGGGCTGTTTTCATAGCGTTATCAAATACGGCCTATTAACGGCCCGTTATGGTCCATGAATAGTAAGGCCCATGTTTGGCGAAAATATTATACGCCTCGTAGAAGGCCCATGGATCCTACGGCCCGTAGAAGGCCCATGGATCCTACGGCTCGTAGAAGGCCCATGGATCCTACAGCTCGTAGAAGGCCCATAGGTCATACAGCCCGTAGAAGGCCCATGGATCATACGGCCCGTAGAAGGCCCATGGATCGTACAACCTGTAGAAGGCCCGTGGATCCTACGTCCCGCAGGAGGCCCATGGTTACAACAGTCCGTGTTTTGCCATGATTATTGTGACCTAGTTACCAAAAATAGGTTAATGTGGCCACTAGGAAAACGCGAAAAAAGAACTGCAGTGACTACAAACAAACAACTAAACAATACAATAAGGAAATAAATAAGCAAGCAACTAACGCTAGCCTATTACAGCTATTACACATATTACATCCACTGGGCATCAAAGTTCGCCACCAGTGCGAATATAAGGAACAAAGCAACATATTACATAAACTGGCCGTGAAAATTGGCCACCAGTGCAAATACATGCGACAACAAAACAAGTCCATAACTGAAACAACTTCAGAAGAGCTCAAGAAACATTATCTCGGGTATCCACCATGCTGGCAATAAGCTTATCAAGCTTATTAGCTTTGTCCTGTTTGGCGTTAAAATCCTCCAATGCTTGCTGTTGCACCAGAAAGTTTGCATCTGAATGCTCCAGGGACTTTCGCAGTCCTTCCGCTTCTTGTCGCAACACAACTGATAGATGTCTTTCAGCTTGTAGTTGAGACTCAAGAAACCGAACTAATTCAGACAGTGAGTTTGAATAGCTTGTGCCAGCGGTAGTGGCCAGTAACTCGAACACTAAACCAAGACAGGACTTTGGGGTTGTCTCACTGTCTTCAAGATAGTTTTCCTTAGCTGTTTTATCAGCTTTGTTGGAGACCAACAAGGATGTCTCACTATCCTGAACCTTATCTGCATTACTTCCTTTACCGTTGCTTAATAAGGCCTTGTTCCCCAATATTCTGTCAGCATTCTAAAAGAAGAAACAAGCAGACACATAACAGGTTTAGCACGTACTAGTATATGAAACTCATTTCGGTGAACCTGTTCATTAGTAAGGTGGACAATATTAAACTACCAAGTCTTCTATTGCCAAGTAGTACATTATAAAAGCATCAATCAAACATATATCTATGTCCTATGGTCACTGCATTGTCTTGCCAAATCAAAATAGAGACATGATTGAAATCATATCAGTTCAAGAGAAAGCAGCACTGAAAGAATATAAAGCGTGGGAAACTACACGACACAACAAGATTTCAGATGGGTACCACGGGTCTACATGTACAACAACACTATTGGCCCTGTTGTGATGCTAGTAATGTGCATGATATGAGAAGTCAACTGTGTACACAATTGGAATTGAAATCAACAAAGCTATTTATAAGAGCAAACCTATTAAAGAAACATGCGTAAACATACCTGTTGTGCCATTGGAGTTTCCATTGGATCGTTCAATTTAAAATTAAGTTTGTATGAGTAAATACAGTGATACAAGAGTAAAGCAGTATGCACGATAGCAATGGAATCTGAAATGAGAACAGTTGTTCTTCACGTTTAATCACTTGTTCTACATGAACAAAGTACAGTAAGACGCAAGCATATAGTACTTAAAATAAAATGAGCTCATAGACCTTACCACATTCTTGGTTCAGGACCAGTAAAGAAGAAGGCGTTCCCAGTCATCGTCCAGTAAATGTGTCTCAGGAGAACGTAAGGGAATTTGATGAGTTTCTTTGCTAGTGAAGTACGTTTTCTTCAGGTAATTCCGATACTGCCACCAAGCATTCTTGAAGATAGCAGAGGTATTAGCACAGGTTACCTCATCCCGAGTTTCCAAATCGGTCCTTCTCTATAGAGAAAAATGGGAAAAATTTGCTATATTATAACCATCATGGAGGTAGAATGTATGGGACAAAGCAAAGTAATTGCCATGAATAACATTACTTACACATAACTCTTGGACAAACACCTACAACTGACATTTTCCTTTATCCTCAGTATAATATTTCCATGATGGGAAGATACGCACATAGGATTTAACAACATCAAATGCGATAGATGCTAAACTATGAATGGCTGGTTGTGCTTCCTCCACAGGAATAGGTGTACTAACTGGTGGAGTTGGGGTTCGCCGTGGTAGTACTGGCGCTTTGGGCACTGGAGCTGCCTTACTAACTACTCTTGTTTGGGAGCTCTGTGGTGGAGATGGTGCTGTGTCAATAGGGACTGGGTTACTATCTGCTGGGGTTGGGGTTAGATTGGGTGAAGCTGGTTCTCTGTCCATCGCAGTAGGTGTAAAATCTGCGAGAGTCTGGGTTATGTGTGGTAGGGCTGCTTCTCGTGCATGTACAACCGGGGTGCTATCTCCACCAAGAGGTAGCACTGTTTTATTTGAAGACCGTGTTTTTACTCCGCTAGATACTGCCATCGTCCGCTCTAATTCAAATGGCTGATAAACAGGAAACATAGTTGAATGTACTAACATTGTATGAGAGACAGATGCAATAAATAGTGTGGAAAAAGAGGGCATGAAATAGTTGACATGAATATTGTTTAACTTAAATGGATAGCATGACATAATTTCACATACATGATGTCTATCTAAACTGGATAACATAGCATAACATAATTCAAAGATATGATGACTAACTAAACAGGTTCGCATGATATTATTGACATACATGTTATCTAAGTAATCAGGATCGCATGATTTAATTCACATATGTGATTTATATGCTAAGCAGAGGGCATTCGCATATATGATGTCTGAACTAAGAACATGGTGTTGAATATTGTGTATATGATGTCTAAACTATGCAATGCAAGACACCATATGCATGATATGAGCAGTATAACCGTGCCAAGTTAGAGCATACACCTCAGTGGGGGAATAGGACTTGTCATCTGTCTCTGAATCCATCTCTGAGGAGCTATCGGGACCCAACAAGAGATCTGCTTCGACATGTAGCATTGTGTGCTCTGAAGGCCTTGTTTTCACTCCAGATTTTTCCATCACCCGCTCAAATGGCTGATTCACAGGAAGAGTAGTTTAATGTACAAACATTGTCGACAAATGGAAATGTAATGAAGAAAAGGATGGGCAAGATATCATTCAAATATATGATGCCTGGTTAAACAAGATGGCATTGCACATTTCACATATATTATGGGAGGCTAAAAGACATGAGACTGCATAATTATCATATATGATATTGAAACTAAACAGGTGGCATTACAGAACATGTCTAAACTAAGAAGATGACATATATGATGTCGAAAGTAGGCACCGCAAGGCAACATATGCATGATATGACTAACATCATCATGCCAAGTTAGAGCAAACACCTTGGGGGGGGGGGTAAATAGGAGTGGTCAGCTACGTATGAATCCGCCTCAGAACAGATATGTTCCTCTGGATTACAATCTGGAGAGGGGGGGAGGGTTTTCCATTGAACCCACCATGGAGCGATGTCTGCATGACATTGTATTGCCGCGCAAAACTCTTCTCTTTTTCTCTACATGTTCAGCATGATTGTGTACAATATCTGACATACATACAAAAAAAATATAGTGAGATTATGTAAGGAGAGCATGCAGAAATCTAGAGTAATGGTAACAACTAGTGGATGGATCCGAAAATAATGGTAGCAGGCTGATGATCGCTTTAATTTAATAAAAAACAGATGATGATTTTTTTACTATTTGTTTCCCACCCAAGATGAACAACATAGGCATACCCTAGGTGAACCAGATATTAGACAAAGATACTATTCATTGCTGCCTCGATATGTGCCCCACTACTAATTTCGAACTCAAGTTTGAACATCAATTTGGACCTGACTTGGAGTCTAAGAGGTGAACAGGACAATAAAGTAGCAGGTAATATTAAGCAATGCATAACATAAGCAGAAACAAAAGAGTGCGACCTCTCTTGTGGACCTGTGTACTCCTCAGGTTCATCTGCTGAGTCGATGATGGTGATGCCATTGCGGTGGGTGCCGGCGGCAGGGAAGGAGATCTGAGGCGGCGAAAGATGGTCAGGAGTCGTGATGTCTGGTTTGGTGGATGCTTCTGTCGATGGAGCAGCTCTGGTGAGGTGGACGACATCGTGGCAGGAGCAGGACAAACCACACAAAGTTTTCTTCGACACCTACCTGTAACTGAAGTAATTCTATAAGGGCTCATTTGGCTTGCATGATTCTAAAAACGTTGGGATAGGAAAACAGCGGAATAGGATAGGAATGCACATGGGAAACAGAGCATTTGTGAACACAGGATTTCTGTCAACTTGTTTCGGTGCGAACGACACCTATGGGATCACCGGGACCCCTTCTACGGTCGGCGGGCGCGGGGTCGTGAGAAGAGCAGGTTTAGGAGCAAGCACACGGATCGTTTACCCAGGTTCGGGCCGCGAGGACGCGTAAAACCCCAGTCCTGCTTTGGTGGATGTATTGAGTGTTCTTGAGCTCTCAAACTAGCTATGGTGGCTGTGTAGTTCCAAAAAGCCGAATCCCCCTGCAGTAGGCGTCGGGCCTCCTTTTATAGTCCAAAAGGGGTTGCCACAATGGCACACAAGAGGTGGAAAGGGGTACAGTGCGCAAGCTTGTCGCTCGGTGTTACGAGACAAGGCGCATTAAATGCACTACTTAGGTGTCCATTAGCTTTATCGGGGACGGGAACGAGGCCCGTCCCGTCCGTCGCCACTCCTCCTCGCTTCGACACGCGCCCTGGCCAGCAATGCATGCAGCGCCATGTAGGCGGGCAGGCAGCTGAGGTGGCGTGGTGGTAGGGTCTTCACGAAGATCTACATGCCACCACGCAGGTGCTTGCTGATTTGGCCTGGAAGTTGCATGTTGCCACGCAGGTGCCTGCCAAGCTGGTTGGGCTGGCAGCTGCATGCGAACGGCGTCGGAGTCTTGGTTGGTGTGGGCCTGGCAGTGGCCCCACTGACGCCCTCGTCAAGGGCCTTGCCGTGGCATTGCAGTCGTCCCCGGCAAGACGCTTGCCGGGGGTCTTTTGGATTTCCTTGGTGAGGATCTCGCCGTGGGTTGTCATCTTTTGATCCTCATCTGATCTTGTGTATTTATGATCTTGACGAAGATCTGCATGCCACCACGGAGGTGCCTCCCTAGCCCTGGTCCCAATGTAGCTGGTTGTGTTGGAACCTATGGGCTCAAGGGTGGCTCGCTCTGTTGGTGTTTGGGCAAGTTGCCCCGGCAAGGCTCTTGCCGGGGCCGTGGAGACCGCCTCGGCAAGGGTCTTGCCGGGGGAGTCCACCTTGCCCCCTTTGCTCTTTTCGTTTTCTGGTCTTGGCGTTGCCTCTGATCGTCTTGTGCCTTTGGCTTTTCTCTGGCTTCCCTCCCCTGCCCAGCTTAGTGTGGTCGCCGGCGCGGCTCCGACCGTCCGTGCACAAGTAAAGGGGTAAAAAGGAGCGCCCCTACTTTTGTACACCGACAGGAGCCCCCGGGCCTGGGCCACACATAAGCGCGACACGTTGTTGGGCCAGGCCTAAAACGGCGCGCGGGCAGTCGGGGCGGGATTTTTACCGTAGTAACTCTTCTACCGCTGCACTTCCCCATGATCTGCGCGCGACGTGGAGGGTCGTGCGTGACGTGGGGGTCATGCGTGGGGTGGTTTCCGCATGCATGCGTCACATCATGGTAAAGAGGCGGCTCGCGCCTTCCCCATAAAAAGAGGGAGGCGTGGAGGCGCGACTCATTTACTAGGTGGACTCTGGTCACAGTCTTCAAGGCGCCCACGCCACGTTATCACGGGGCGGGGAAAGGTCGCCTCACCCGTCCTTTCGGTCCTGTTCGCTCGCCACGCGCCCTCCATGCAAGTGGCAGGCGGTGGAGGCGGGAAACCGGGCCGTCGCTGATTGGGGCAGCGGGTTGGTCCTGATTCCCTGCGCCCCCGATGGCTGGATTGGCTGAGTGGGGCAGCCGAGCCTCGACCCCGCCCCTTTATAAGGAGGGGGAGGGGGCGTCGTCCCACATTCCTTCAGTATCCATCCTCCTTCATCTTCGCTCCTTTCTTCCACCTGCCATGGCGAGAGGAGGTGCTGGGCCTTCGTCGGTGGTGGCGAGGGTTGCTGCTCGTCAGCGCGTCCCCCCTTCCCATGAGCCCGCGGCGGCGGAGCGGGCCACGAGAGGAAGGGGAGGGGGCGTGGCCGAGGTCGCCGCGGCGGTCGGGGGAGAGGGGGATGAGGCGGCGCGATGGCCGTGCCTCCGCCAGCGGTGCCTCCCGCGACGAAGGGTCACGTCGGGGACCAGCCCCGCGAGTTCTTCATCAGGCTGCGCCGGCCACCGCGTCGTCGTCTCCGTCTCCCCACCCCCTTCGCTCAGGAGAAGGAGCTCGATCCGCCCCAGACCCTCAGATTGCACATGAGGGGCTGTGGGACCGGCGGCACGCGGGTCGACGTCGACTTCCCCGCTCCTCATGTTATGTATCTCCGTCGCGGATGGAAGACATTTGCTCGTATCCATAGCCTGACGGTGGGGCTCGTCCTCTACTTCAAGTTAATGGAGGGCGGCCTGCTCTCCGTCAAGGTCTTCCGAGATCTTGGCACTCGCCTGAAGTGCTACATGGAGAGCTCGTCCGACGATGAAGATTCCTCCTCAAGCGGGAGTGACGAGGAGGACAGTGACAGCGGCGACAAGGGAGTCGAGCGGCAGGATGCCGATTCCGACTTTGACTGACCGCGCCGCCACTCCCTCGGCCACGCTCCCTGCCGAGGGCCATCCTCGCCAAGCTCTCCATCGGGGTGCTCCCCGTCATCTCCTTGGGCGGCTGGCGTAGGAGGGCCGGAGAAGGCGAAGAAGGCGGGTGGCGGCCGTCAAATTGGAGTACGCGGGCACCGACGCCTTCGTCGCGTATTGCCGGACCGCTGCCTCGTCTTCCAGTTCCTTTCCCGGCACCAAGATGTTCTCTTGGTGCCTTCTGCTCCTCATACCTTGCCTAGGCGCTCTCTTTGCCCTCCTGCTGCCTTGTTCCACCTTTTGTGGAGAGGGACAAGAAAGGGATTACGGGCACCTTATTTCTTTTCAGTTTGTAAGCCTGCGGGCACTTGTTAATTTTAACACCTGTAATCCCCTTGCTCATGTTTTTAATTCCGTACGAACTGTACCTGTATGGGATGTTTTTAATGAAGAGGGTGCTTTCCGGGTTCTTTGTGCGTGAGCGAGGCCCATGCCAAGGATGAATCCTTGTTATTTCTAAGATAAACATGGTCGCCCGGTAACAGGCCTTGCCGTTCCCCCACTTCAGTCGACCATTCTCGCGCTCTTGGCGGAGGCAGGGGCGAAGTAGACTTAGGCCCCTCGTTCATCTCCTCGCCACAACGACTACTACCAGATTCAGACCCAAGAGGTAGCTCTTGGGTACAGGAAAGGGGGAGCACGGTGGTTCTAAGAACATAAACGAGGTTTCACATATCCTAGTTCTATACGGAAGCGCATAACAGGGGGATGAAAGACTTATCTGAATCCGCAACCCCCGGCAACCTTGGCTTGCCGTGGTTGGATCCTTGTATCTTCAAGTTCTCTTTTTCCCAAGCGGCTCAGCAGAAGTGTCCGCGTTCCCTGCGAACCAAAGAGAACAGAAAGACGCACACTCGACCTCTAGGCTAGGGGTTAGTCACCGCTAAGCACTATCAACCCTAACCGAGGGAGAGACTTAACCTAGCATGCATGCTATAACTTAGGGCGCAAGCGCTTCGTTTATTTATGCTCAGGGTGTGCGCCTGGCTTTGTACAGAGGGTTACATGCCTTGTCGGCAAAGCTTGTACAAAAGGTAGCTTGCCGGGGAGCCCGGCAAGCCGCGCCTTATGGGTAAAACTTGCGAAGTTGCTTGATGTTCCAGGAGTTGCTCACTGGGACAACATCTTCGGTCTCCAGGCGGACTGCGCCGGGCCTAGTGACTCGTATTACCCGATAAGGGCCTTCCCACTTCGGCGTCAACTTATTGGAATTCTTGGCCGACTGAGCACGCCGAAGAACAAGGTCGCCATCCTCAAAGCTTCGGGCATGAATCTTGCGGCTATGGTAGCAGCGCTGCTCTCACAGCCGCCCGAAGACGATCTTCCTCAAGGAGCGTTGCGTCATCTTGCCGCAACTACTCTTGCTCAAGATCGTCATATGCGAGCACTCGAGGTGACCCATATATGAGTTCCGTGGGGAGAACAACTTCTGCCCCATATACTAGGGCAAAGGGTGTCTGGCCGGTGGCTCGATTTGGTGTCGTCCTGATCGACCAAAGAACCGCCGGCAACTCATCAATCCAGCGCCTTCCGCTCTTGTGCAGCCTGTCAAAAGTCTTCGTTCTCAGGCCTCGCAACACTTCAGCATTTGCCCTCTCTGCTTGGTCATTGCTCCGGGGGGGGGGGGTGCCACGGAAGCAAAACAGACCTTGCTGCCGAGGTCTTGGATGTATTGCATGAAGGTGTGGCTTGTGAACTGCGTGCCGTTGTCAGTGATGACCCTGTTTGGTACACCAAAACGGCAGACTAGCCCCTTGAAGAACTTGACGGCTGACTGTGCTGTAACCTTCCTCACTGCCAACACCCCCGGCCACTTTGTGAACTTGTCGATTGCAACGTACAAGTACTTAAAGCCCCGGACAGCGCGAGGGAAAGGGCCCAGTATGTCGAGCCCCCAGACCAAAAACGGCCAGGAGAGAGGGATTGTTTGAAGGGCTTGAGCTCGTTGATGAAGCTCCTTCGAATGGAACAGGCACGCTTCACACCTGGTTACTAGTGCTGTCGCATCCTGGAGGGCGGTGGGCCAGAAGAAGCCTTGCCGGAATGCCTTGCCGGCAAGGGCCCTTGACCCTATGTGGGAGCCACATATGCCTCCATGTATCTCTGCCAACAGCTCCGGTCCTTCCTCCCGGGGGATGCACTTCAATTTCATAGCGTTCGGTCTTTTTCTATACAGGACATCATCGACGAACTGGTACAAGGCAGACCGACGGGCTAATTTTTCCGCTTCTTCCTGCTCCTCAGGAAGTTCCCCTGTCTGGAGGAAACAGACGGTATGCTGTGCCCATGACGGAGCCTGGGGCTCGACGGCAAGGACCAAGGGCATCTCTTCCGCCATGGGGGCAGCCGTCTCTACGGCCAGGGCTTGGCGCCCTGCCGGAGCCAGCCGCCCCTTGGCAGGCTCAGAATCCGCGGCAACACCCTTGCCAGCAGCCCCTGGAGGCTCGGCGGGAAAGTACTTGCCGGGGCCTAATTTCCTCTGCTTGTTCTGCTCCGTTGATGGTTCGACAGATGGTTGAGTTAACCGGAGCAAAAAGGTACCTGGTTCCACAGGTAGCTTGAATGCAGCGCGCTTTGATAGGTAGTCAGCGATGTCATTCCCCGCTCGGGGAACGTGCTCCGCTTGTATACCGCCCAAGCGCTCCTCCAGCTTCCTCACCTCATCTATGTAGTCGTCCATCAACGGACTCTGGTAATCTTTATTGACTTGTGTGACGACAAGCTGTGAGTCACCGCTGACGATGAGCTTCTACACCCCGAGGTCTGCCGCGATCCTGAGACCGGCAAGCAGCCCCTCGTACTCAACAGTGTTGTTTGTGGACATCTCCCTGGGAAAGTGCATCTGGACCACATACCTGTGGTGCTCTCCGGTGGGTGCGACAAGCAGCACACTGGCACCGGCGCCTTGCAGCGAGAAAGCCCCGTCAAAGTACATGATCCAGTCGCGACTTGCTTCCTTGCCGGGGAGAGCGGTCTCCTGGATTTCTTCGTCGAGCGTAGAGGTCCATTCTGCAATGAACTCCGCCAAAACTCTGCACTGGATTGTCGAAGTACTTTCAAACTTCAACCCAAAGCTTGACAACTCCAAAGCCCACTCCACAATCCTTCCGGTTGCATCTGGGTTGTGTAGTATCCGTTGCAACGGGAGGCGGGTGACGACAGTGATCTCGTGAGCTTGGAAGTAATGACGCAGCTTGCTCGAGGACATAAGGAGGCCGAAGAGCAATTTCTGCACACCGGAGTATCTTGACCTGGCCTCCTGCAAGAGGGAGCTGACAAAGTAAACCGGGTGCTGCATCATCTTCTTCTTCTGCACCACTTCACTTGGCTGCGCGAGCATGAAGGAAATATGCCCTAGAGGCAATAATAAATTTATTATTTATTTCCTTATATCATGATAAATGTTTATTATTCACGCTAGAATTGTATTAACCGGAAACATAATGCTTGTGTGAATACATAGACAAACAGAGTGTCACTAGTATGCCTCTACTTGACTAGCTCATTGATCAAAGATGGTTATGTTTCCTAGCCATTGACATGAGTTGTCATTTGATTAACGGGATCACATCATTAGGACAATGATGTGATTGACTTGAACCATTCCGTTAGCTTAGCACTTGATCATTTAGTATTGTGCTATTGCTTTCTTCATGACTTATACATGTTCCTATGACTATGAGATTATGCAACTCCCATTTACCGGAGGAGCACTTTGTGTGCTACCAAACGTCACAATGTAACTGGGTGATTATAAAGGTCCTCTACAGGTGTCTCCGAAGGTACTTGTTGGGTTGGCGTATTTCGAGATTAGGATTTGTCACTCCGATTCTCGGAGAGGTATCTCTGGGCCCACTCGGTAATGCACATCACTATAAGCCTTGCAAGCATTGTAACTAATGAGTTAGTTGCGGGATGATGTATTACGGAACGAGTAAATAGACTTGCCAGTAACGAGATTTGTTGGAAATCATACATACAGATGTATGTGGTCCGATGAATGTTGAGGCTCGCGGCGGGTATCGTTATTTTCTCACCTTCAGAGATGATTTAAGCAGATATGGGTATATCTACTTAATGAAACATAAGTCTGAAACATTTGAAAAGTTCAAAGAATTTCAGAGTGAAGTGGAAAATCATCGTAACAAGAAAATAAAGTTTCTATGTCTGATCGTGGAGGAGAATATTTGAGTTACGAGTTTGGTCTACATTTGAAACAATGGAATAGTTTCGCAACTCACGCCACCCGGAACACCATAGCGTAATGGTGTGTCCGAACGTCGTAATCGTACTTTACTAGATATGGTGCGATCTATGATGTCTCTTACTGATTTACCGCCATTTTGGGGTTATGCTTTAGAGACGGCTGCATTCACGTTAAATAGGGCACCATCGAAATCCGTTGAGACGACGCCTTATGAACTGTGGTTTGGCAAGAAACCAAAGTTGTCGTTTCTTAAAGTTTGGGGCTGCGATGCTTTTGTGAAAAAGCTTCAACCTGATAAGCTCGAACCCAAATCGGAGAAATGTGTCTTCATAGGATACCCAAAGGAAACTGTTGGGTACACCTTCTATCACAGATCTGAAGGCAAGACTTCTGTTGCTCAATTTGGATCCTTTCTAGAGAAGGAGTTTCTCTCGAAAGAAGTGAGTGGGAGGAAAGAATAACTTGATGAGGTAACTGTACCTGCTCCCTTATTGGAAAGTAGTTCATCACAAAAACTAGTTCCTGTGACACCTACACCAATTAGTGAGGAAGCTGATGATATTGATCATGAAACTTCAGATCAAGTTACTACTGAACCTCGTAGGTCAACCAGAGTAAGATCCGCACCAGATTGGTACGGTAATCCTGTTCTGGAGGTTATGTTACTAGACCATGACAAACCTACGAACTATGAAGAAGCGATGGTGAGCCTAGATTCCACAAAATGGCTTGAGGCCATGAAATCTGAGATGGGATCCATGTATGAGAACAAAGTGTGGACTTTGGTTGACTTGCCCGATGATCGGCAAGCCATTGAGAATAAATGGATCTTCAAGAAGAAGACTGACGCTGACGGTAATGTTACTGTCTATAAAGCTCGACTTGTTGCAAAAGGTTTTCGACAAGTTCAAGGGATTGACTACGATGAGACTTTCTCACCCGTAGCGATGCCTAAGTCTGTTCGAATCATGTTAGTAATTGCCGCATTTTATGATTATGAAATTTGGTAAATGGATGTCAAAACTGCATTCCTGAATGGATTTCTGGAAGAGGAGTTGTATATGATGCAACCGAAAGGTTTTGTCGATCCAAATGGAGCTAACAAAGTGTGCAAGCTCCAGCAATCCATTTATGGACTGGTGCAAGCGTCTCGGAGTTGGAATAAACGCTTTCATAGTGTGATCAAAGCATATGGTTTTATACAGACTTTTGGAGAAGCCTGTATTTACAAGAAAGTGAGTGGGAGATCTGTAGCATTTCTGATAGCATAAAAGGATACTTGAATAAGAGTTTTTCAATGAAAGACCTCGGTGAAGCTGCTTACATATTGGGCATCAAGATCTATAGAGATAGGTCAAGACGCTTAATTGGATTTTCACAAAGCACATACCTTGACAAAGTTTTGAAGAAGTTCAAAATGGATCAAGCAAAGAAAGGTTTCTTGCCTGTGTTACAAGGTGTGAAGTTCAGTAAGACTCAATGCCCGACCACTGCAGAAGATAGAGAGAAGATGAAAGATGTTCCCTATGCTTCAGCCATAGGCTCTATCATGTATGCAATGCTGTGTACCAGACCTGATGTGTGCCTTGCTATAAGTTTAGCAGGGAGGTACCAAAGTAATCCAGGAGTGGATCACTGGACAGCGGTCAAGAACATCCTGAAATACCTGAAAAGGACTAAGGATATGTTTCTCGTTTATGGAGGTGACAAAGAGCTAGTCGTAAATGGTTACGTCGATGCAAGCTTTGACACTGATCCGGACGATTCTAAATCGCAAACCAGATACGTGTTTACATTGAACGGTGGAGCTGTCAGTTGGTGCAGTTCTAAACAAAGCGTTGTGGCGTGATCTACATGTGAAGCGGAGTACATAGCTGCTTCGGAAGCAGCAAATGAAGGAGTCTGGACGAAGGAGTTCATATCCAATCTAGGTGTCATACCTAGTGCATCGGGTCCAATGAAAATCTTTTGTGACAATACTGGTGCAATTGCCTTGGCAAAGGAATCCAGATTTCACAAGAGAACCAAGCACATCAAGAGACACTTCAACTCCATCCGGGATCAAGTCCAGGTGGGAGACATAGAAATTTGCAAGATACATACGGATCTGAATGTTGCAGACCCGTTGACTAAGCCTGTTCCACGAGCAAAACAGGATCAGCACCAAGGCTCCATGGGTGTTAGAATCATTACTGTGTAATCTAGATTATTGACTCTAGCGCAAGTGGGAGACTGAAGGAAATATGCCCTAGAGGCAATAATAAAGTTATTATTTATTTCTTTATATCATGATAAATGTTTATTATTCATGCTAGAATTGTATTAACCGGAAACATAATACTTGTGTGAATACATAGACAAACAGAGTGTCACTAGTATGCCTCTACTTGACTAGCTCATTGATCAAAGATGGTTATGTTTCCTAGCCATTGACATGAGTTGTCATTTGATTAATGGGATCACATCATTAGGAGAATGATGTGATTGACTTGACCCATTCCGTTAGCTTAGCACACGATCGTTTAGTATTCTGCTATTGCTTTCTTCATGACTTATACATGTTCCTATGACTATGAGATTATGCAACTCCCGTTTACTGGAGGAACACTTTGTGTGCTACCAAACGTCACAACGTAACTGGGTGATTATAAAGGTGCTCTACAGGTGTCTCCGAAAGTACTTGTTGGGTTGGCGTATTTCGAGATTAGGGCTTGTCACTCCGATTGTCGGAGAGGTATCTCTGGGCCCACTCGGTAATGCACATCACTATAAGCCTTGCAAGCATTGTAACTAATGAGTTAGTTGAGGGATGATGTATTACGGAACGAGTAAAGAGACTTGCTGGTAACGAGATTGAACTAGGTATTGAGATACTGACGATCGAATCTCGGGCAAGTAACTTACCGATGACAAAGGGAACAACGTATGTTGTTATGCGGTTTGACCAATAAAGATCTTCGTAGAATATGTGGGAGCTAATATGAGCATCCAGGTTCCGCTATTGGTTATAGACCGGAGACGTGTCTCGGTCATGTCTACATAGTTCTCGAACCCGTAGGGTCCGCACGCTTAAAGTTCGATGACGGTTATATTTTGAGTTTATGGGTTTTAATGTACCAAAGGTTGTTCGGAGTCCCGGATGTGATCACGGACATGACGAGGAGTCTCGAAATGGTCGAGACGTTAAGATTGATATATTGGAATTTTATATTCGGACACCGGATAAGTTCCGGGGGTTATCGGATATATATCGGAGAAACCGGGAGGTTACCGGAACCCCCCGGGGTTTTTTGGGCCTCATGGGCCCAAGTGGTGGAAGAGGAGAGGCGGCCAGCTAGGGGCGCGCGGCCCCCTAGCCCAAACCAAATTGGACTAGGGGGCCGGCCCCCCTTTCCTTCTTCTTCTCCTCCCGTTCCTTCCCCTCTCCTACTTGGACTGGGAAAGAGGGGGGAATCCTACTTGGAGTAGGATTGCCCCCTTTGGGCGCGCCTCCTCCCCTTGGCTGGCCCTCTCCTCCTCCCCCTTTATATACGGAGGAGGGGGCACCCCATAGACACAACAATTGATCTCTTGGATCTCTTAGCCGTGTGTGGTGCCCCCCTCCACCATAATCCACCTCGATAATATCGTAGCGGTGCTTAGGCGAAGCCCTGCGTCGGTAGAACATCATCATCATCACCACGCCATCGTGCTGACGGAACTCTCCCTCAAAGCTTGGCTGGATCGGAGTTCGAGGGACGTCATCGAGTTGAACGTGTGTAGAACTCGGAGGTGCCGTGCGTTCGGTACTTGATCGGTCGGAGGTACCTTGTGGTGAGCCTCTTGTTCTTATCTGTTTTATATAAAAAATCATGTTTGTGTGATTTAGATATATAGTTACTCGTATAATTATCTTAGCCGTATGTTGTTTGTTATACATAGTGCCATGGTTTTGATATCCTTCCCCGTCAGCCCTCGTCCGGGTTATGATTCGGATGTGGTATATTCTCTTTTATAACTATTTGTTGCATTTGGTGTTTATGACAAATTATGCCCATCAAGTTGACCTAGATATTTTTATCTAGGATGTATATGAACCGTAAATTCCAACCGACCCTATTGTCAAGAGGTCAAATTTAGTTAAAAGAGAAAACGAGTATTTGAAGGAAAATTGAAAAGAATTGAGGGGGAGAAGATGGAATTGGAGTTGCATGTTGCCGATGTCGTCGATGATCACAAGATGAAGATGGAGAAAATGCGCTTGAAGATTAGAAAGATTAGAAAATATGCCATTGATAGTGAGGCTTGGTATCACTATGCTGTTGGATCAATTGTTACCTTAGTTGCGATCTTGATCGCATTTGTTGTTGCATTTAAATGCTTTAGCTAGAGAGTTATTTGTATGTTGCATTTAAGTGTTGTATGAACTTTATGTATGAACTTCTATTAATTTGGTCTATTCGGTGCTGTGTAATGAAGATGAGCCGGCAATGGATGTACGATGAGCAATGCTCTCCCCAGTGCGTTAATGGCGTGCAAACTCTTCTGCTTGCGGCTGAGGCAAACAAGAATGACCAGAATTACTCTAAGTCAAGAACCATTCACGTCCACCTGTTTGAGTCCGGTTTCATGCCCCACTATAATGTTTGTACCAAGCACGGAGAAAGAGGGGTTATGATGGAAGACAATGAAGAAGAAGAGGACGACGACAACTATCTTGGCCATGGGTTCCCTGAATATGTTGGTACAACAATGGGGGAAGAAGCTGAGCAGGCAATGCGGGAAGAAGGTGAAGAAGAGGCATTAGATGAGCCCGCTGATGATCTAGGTCGGGCCATTGCCGATGCAAAGAGAAACTGCGCAAGTGAAAAGGAGAAGAATAAGTTGCAGCGCATGTTAGAGGATCACAAGAAATAGTTGTACCCGAATTGCGAAGCTGACAAGAAAAAGCTAGGCACAACACTGGAATTGCTGCAATGGAAGGCAGAGAATGTTGTATCTGACAAGGGATTTGAAAAGTTGCTGATAATGTTAAAGAAGATGCTTCCAAAGGACAACTAATTGCTCGAGAGTACGTACGAAGCAACAAAGGTTGTCCGCCCTCTAGGGTTAGAGGTGTAGACGATACATGCATGCCCTAATGACTACATCCTCTACCGCGGTGAGTATGAGGATTTGAACGCGTGCCCGGTATGCGGTGCATTGCGGTATAAGATCAGCCGCGATGACCCTGGTGATGTCAAGGGCGAGCGCCCCCGGAAGAAGATTCCTGCCATGGTGATGTGGTATGCTCCTATAATACCACGGTTGAAACGTATGCCAAGTTGATGCGATGGCACAGAGAAGACCGTAAGAAAGACGGGAAGTTGAGAGTACCCGCTGATGGGTCGCAGTGGACAAAAATCGAGAGAAAGTACTGGGAGGACTTTGCAGGTGACGCAAGGAATGTATGGTTTGGTCTAAGCGCAGATGGCATTAATCCTTTTGGGGAGCAGAGCAGCAACCATAGCACCTGGCCTGTGACTATATGTATGTATAACCTTCCTCCTTGGTTGTGCATGAAGCGGAAGTTCATTATGATGCCAGTGCTCATCCAAGGCCCTAAGCAACCCGGCAACGACATTGATGTGTACCTAAGGCCATTAGTTGAAGAACTCTTACAGCTGTGGAATGGACAAGGTGTACCTGCATGGGATGAGCTTGATCCGGAAGAATTTGACCTACAGGCATTGCTGTTTGTGACCATCAATGATTGTCCTGCTCTCAGTAACCTTTCAGGACAAACAAACAAGGGATACCGCGCATGCACGCACTGTTTGGATGATACTGACAATATATATTTGAATACTTGTAAGAAGAATGTGTACCTGGGACATCGTCGATTTCTTCCGAGCAGGCATCCCGTAAGAAAGAAAGGCAAGCATTTCAAAGGTGAGGCGGATCACTGGACGAAGCCTCGCCACCGTACTGGTGCTGATGTACATGATATGGTCAAGGATTTGAAGGTAATCTTTGGAAAGGGTCCTGGCGGACAACCTGTTCCGAATGACGCTGACGGACGCGCACCCATGTGAAAGAAGAAATCTATATTTTGGGACCTGCCCTATTGGAAAGACCTAGAGGCCCGCTCCGCAATCGACGTGATGCACATGACGAAGAATCTCTGCGTGACCCTGCTTGCCTTCTTGGGCGTGTACGAGAAGACAAAAGATACACCGGAGGCACGGGAGAACCAACAACGTATTCACGGAAAAGACGGCATACATCAGGGTCATGCCATCTATGCTCTTACCAAAGAAGAGAAGGAAATCTACTTTGTATGCCTGCTCAGTATGAAGGTACCATCTGGCTTGTCGTCGAATATAAAGGGAATAATAAATATGGTAGAGAAAAAGTTCCAGAACCTAAAGTCTCATGACTGCCACATGATTATGATGCAACTACTTTCGGTTGCATTGAGGGGCTTCTACCAAAAAACGTTTGATTAGCCATTGTGAAGCTACGTGCATTCCTCAATGCAATCTCTCAGAAGGTAATCGATCCAGAAATCATACCAAGGTTAGAGAATGATTTGGTGCAATGTCTTGTCAGTTTTGAGTTGGTGTTCCCACCATCCTTCTTCAACATCATGACGCACGTCCTAGTTCACCTATGCGAAGAGATTAACGTTCTGTGTCCTGTATTTCTACACAATATGTCCCCTTTGAGAGGTTCATGGGAGTCTTAAAGAAATATGTTCATAACCGTGCTAGGCCAGAAGGAAGCATCTCCAAGGGCCATGAAAATGAGGAGGTCATTGAGTTTTGTATTGACTTTATTCCTGACCTTAAGCCGATTGGTGTTCCTGAATCGCGGCATAAGGGCAGTCTGGGTGGAAAAGGCACGCTAGGAGCGGATCAAATAATATGTATGGACGGGCATTAGGAACACAAGAATTTTCTACGCTCCAAACACCAAGAGCAGTCTGACGACTGGATTACACGTGAACAAACGGGGACTTTCGCCGGTTGGTTGCAAACATGTGCCATGCATGACGCCGCTGTTGAAGATGACCTGTACTTGCTGTCCCAGTTACCATCTTCGAATATAATGACTTTCAAAGGGTACGAGATAAATGGGAATACATTTTACACGATCGCCCAAGATACGAAGAGCACCAACCAAAATAGTGGTGTCCGCTTTGATGCAGCAACCAAGAGGGGAAAGGACACATATTATGGTTACATAGAGGACATATGAGAACTTGACTATGGATGTGGTTTGAAGGTCCCTTTGTTTCGGTGCAAATGGGTCAATATGACACGAGGCGGGGTAACGGAAGACCCGCAGTACGGAATGACAACAGTGGATCTCAACAATCTTGCGTACGCAGACGAACCATTCGTCCTAGCCAATGATGTGGCGCAGGTTTTCTATGTGAAGCACATGTCTACCAAGACGAGAAAAAGAAAACATATGGATGCGAATACATCATACAATGAGTCAAAGCGCCACATAGTTCTTTCATGGAAAAGAAACATCGTGGGAGTGGATGACAAGACAGATATGTCAGAAGATTATGAGAAGTTTGATGAAATTGCTCCATTCAGAGTGAATATTGACCCGAGCATCCAGTTAAATGATGAAGATTGTCCATGGTTACGGCGCAAAGGGACACACACACGAAGAAAAAGTTTCACACACAAAGATCCCACTCTGGGATGTGATCGGCTTCACTGTCATCACTTTCTTCTGTAGTGCGTTTTCGGACTTGTATATCTGGAAAGTCCCACTTTGAACAAACCGTAGGGAATCTTTGTAATAGTTAGGGTGCTTATGTGTTTTGGCATTTGTAACGTGTACTTTCGTGCTTCGGACAACGTCTACCTTTCTGACTTCATCTGCTATTTTTCAGCTCATTTAGTGAATTTTTTAGAGCTAAATGACCCTGAAATTGAAAGCACTACAAATGAACTCTGAAAAGGTTGAAAGTTGGCATGGCATCATCATTTCACCCACATAGCATGTGCAAAATAGTTGAGAGGGTTACGACAAAAACTGGATGCACTTCGTGTATAAAATGGACCATCTCTTTCGAAGTATTATGGTTTCGGACGAAAACTCATCCGTAACAAAGGCATTTCATTTTTTAAACCTATTACAACTCCAGACTTTTTGTGCGTTCAGTATGCACCATTCAAAGCCACGTCATTAATTTTCAACCCTTTCTGACTTCATTTGCTATTTTTCATGCATTTACTGATTTTTTGAGCTAAATGACCCTGAAATTGAAAAGCATTACAAATAAACTCTGAAAAGGTTGAAAGTTGGCATGGTATCATCATTTCACCCACATAGCATGTGCAAAAAAGTAGAAAGGGTTACGACAAAAACTGGATGCAATTCGTGTACAAAATGGACGATCTCTTTCGAAGTATGTGGGTTTCGGACAAAAACTCATCTGTTACAAAGGCATTTCATTTTTTAAATAACCTAAGTATTACCAAATTGAATATAATGATAAAACACACTAATATTAAAAATAAGAAAAAGAATCACTAAAAAATCTATTTTTAAAGTTAAGTTATTCACAAACTAGTGATTCACGCAAATTTCAAATAATTTAAATTTAAACTATTCAAATTTGAAAACTACTAGCACTAACAGAAGTTTGTAATTTTTTGTACCTAAAGCAAAAGTATTCACAAAGAAACTCTAAATACAACAAAAAACAACTCAGAAATAAATAAAAGAAATTAAATAAAGCAGAAAAGAAAAACTAAATAAAAAAGCCCGCCTACTGGGCCACAGCGGCTTGCATACGACTAGAAACCAAACCTATAGTTGGGCCAGGATGCAGGCTCACAAGCCCAGTAGGCCCAACAGGGCAGCGCAACACATGTAGGCCCCGAAGCCTGCTTTAGAGAGGAGCTTGAAGGAGCAGCCATGACTGGGTTTATAAATCAGTGCGACTGCCCTTCGCTCGGCGAGGTGGGACTAAATTTTGTGCACCGTGGGGTGGCACTGCACCCCCTTTAGTAGCGGTTTGTGGTTCCAACCGGTACTAAAGGGGGGGGGGTCTTTAGTACTGGTTGCAGCCACGACCTGGTAATAAATGGGGTCGCTTCCCGCCGTTTGGCCTGGCCAAATTTGACCTTTAGTACCGGTTGGTGCCACCAACCGGTACTAAAGGCCCCTCCTATATATATAGCACTTACAAAAATTCCAGTTTCATCTCCCACTTCTCCAATCTATTTCGACATCGCCGCCGCCCCGTACGCTGCCCCGTCCTCCGCCGTCGCCCATCGCCGCCCCCGCCACGTGCCGTCGCCGTCTCCGTCCCCGTCTTCGCCACCCCCGTCCCCGTCTTCGCCACCCCCGTCCCCGTCTCCGTCCCCGTCGTCGCCGCCCCCGTCCCCGTC